>NC_045546.1:8200643-8488957 GCF_009769535.1 Thamnophis elegans
ACCATTCAAAATTACAATGCACTGAAAAAAGAGTGACTTATGACCATTTTTCATATGTTTTTCGTGACCTTTGCAGTTTTCCCATGATGACGTGATCAAAATTTGGACGCTTGGCAATTGGTTCATACTTATGACCTTGGCTGCGTCTCAAGGTCAGGGGGTCTCATTTTGTGACCTTCTGACCAAAAAAAAAAAGCCAGATTCAATTAACAACCGGCTTACTAGCTTATCAACTGCAGTGATTCACTTAACGACTGAGGTGAGAAAGGTTGTAAAATGGGGCAAAACTCACTTAAACAATTGTCTCCCTTAATAACAACTGTTGGGCTTGGATAGTAGTCATCAATTGAGGACTACCTTGTATAGGGATCGCTGAATAAGGTGGGAAAATGTATTTCTAGCATGTGGACTGCACATATGTCACAAACTTTCCAGATTTTCTTGGATGTTTTCGCTATGTAATTAGATGCCATAGAACAGGGGTCAGCAAACTGTGGCTCTGGAGCCGCATGTGGTTCTTTCCTCCCTCTGCTGCGGCTCCGTCACTGGTTGGCGCCACAATTTTGAGAGGACCTTCCTGGCGGGGGGCGGAGAAGCACAGAGCACCAGTAGAAGACTCTATGTCAAGGGGAGGGTTTCCCAGTTGTCTCCACCATTGAGAGGGCTTCCGGTTATGACAGGTAGAGGAAAAAGTACACCGCGCTAGGAGGAGACTCTATGGTGGGGGAAACTCTCAAACAGACACACACACACAGAGAACTTTGATCCCTCTCTCATTCACTCACTCTCAAACACAAACACAGAAGTTGGATTGGATTTTCCAAAGGCTTGAAAGCAGCTCCTCTGCCATACCCCCCTTCCCCTGCTGCCTTCCGATCAAACCTTTTGAATTCCTCCCCCCTCCCCACACACGCACCTTTTCCAGCTGTTTCAGAGACGATTTCAACTCTGCTTCTCCCTGCCCTGCCCCCCCTCATGAACGGCCAGAGTGTCAGACTGAGCTAGTTGCTCCCAGAGAACTCTAAAAAGCCTCTAAAAATGCCCTCTACAGGAGGCGAGAGAATAAGTGCCTCATTTGCATAAGGAATTTTTTGCTTGTTAACCCTTGCTTAACTCTTAAAAGGCGAAAAATTCCTTATGCAAAAGAGGCCCCTAGTTCTCTGGCCTCCTCCTATGGTTAACCCAAAGCACTGTTCCAAGTCACTGTGAATCTGGCAGCAACTACCTTGGCTTTAATTATTTTTTTAAAAATTCTTTAAAATTCTTTTTCTTTTCCTCATGACTGGTGAGGCCACGCCTCCCTTGCCTCTAGTGACTGCACGTCCCTGGGTCTGGCAAACTACTATTACTCTGCAGTTGTATTGCAGTCTCCTGGCTATAGTAACAACACCAGACGCTAATAGTAACGGTTCTTAAAAGTTCAATCATAGCTCCTATTTTTTATTTTAAATACTTGTTGCTGATGAATTATGGCTTGTTGAAGAAAGGGAACAGCCATAAATTCTGTGAAGAAGCTAGCTCATATCTAGCAAATCATCGTGATGTCATTAATTTAGGGTGGAGGCACCAGATCTATCAACTGGTATGGATGGCCATGGGGGAATCAACATTTCCAGTTGCAGCAAGGCTGCGCTAAAGGAACGTGAAAGAGGGGAGGGCTTTGAACGCAATCCTTGCTTCCACCTCTTGTGAAAAAAAAAAAAACCCACAGTTTGTCCTGATGTCAAAGTGGCCCACGGAGTGCACTAGATTACTATGCCGAGGTGCCATTTGAAAAGATCATTATTACTTCCTTGCCAAGGAAAGGTCAAGAAAGAAAGAGAGAGTTTTATACCTGCGGAGAAAAAGGCTTTCGTATCCCCTCCTTCCCCCCACCCCCTGTAACAGAGGAATAAGTAGCAATTTAGTGCATCTTAATTTAGAAATGTTTCAGGCAGGCTTAGTTAAATAAAGAATAGGCTTCGTTTCCCACGGGCTGGGCTTGGAAAACAGATTCTGGCTGCACACGCTGGAAGGGGACGGAAACCAGATGCAGAGAGAAAAATGTGAATAAGAGATTCTTGCTCTTCTTAGTATTTGTCAACAAGTAGACTGGGCTTTTAAAAACACACAAGTATTTATAGCCTCACCGTTGAATAAGTATTGATTGCATTTTCTTGTCGTTAAGTGTGTACAGCCAACCTGCCCCTGGGCCTCCTGCATTCCAGGATCCTTCTATGGCAGTAATGGCTAACCTTTTTCTTGTCGTGTGCCGAAAACATGTGTGCGCCCATGACAATGCATGCCACTCGCACCCATAGTGCAATGCATGTGTGACACCCTCTGCCCCCCCCCCGCGCATGCACGTGTGACCCTCCTTTGCAACCCTCCTGCTGTTAGGTAAGCTCTCCGTTGGGAGAGTGAGTACATTCAGCGAAGCATTGTGAGAGTTGTGTTGGAGAACACACAAAACAGCATACAGAGACACGGCAGTTTAAATAGACTCTTACTTTCGTGGAAATAGAGGTTATCAGAGTCCATCAAACAGTCCAAGTCATACACGGATAAGACAGTCAGTCATCAATGTCTTTCAGTTACGGGATAATCCAAATAACATAGTCCAGTATCATATAATCAGTTCGGTATTCAATTCAGTTCAGTTTGCTAACAGTTGCAAAAACTTACAATAGCTCCCGGCACTCAGGTCAACTCAGCTCAGCATCTAACGAAACACACAGAGAGAGCTAACAGTCGTTCTGGCTCCCTCTTATGACCGAATGAAGAAAACAGCACCCAATCACATTTTACAGTATAATTTAAAGAAACAGTTACAACATTGTTACATGATTTATATATTGCCAACCCAACCATTAGAATTATATTCCTAACATCTCCCATGCTTCATTTTGGGCCTTTCGGTCATTGATTACGAGAGTGGTAGCTGGAAAAATTTGCCCAACAAAGCTGCGACTACTCCAACAGTTGTGTGTGTGTGTGTGTGTATATATATATATCATTTGTGCTGATAAATAAATAAAGGGAGACTAGTATAGATCTATTTCAAGCTATTTAGCTCTCATCAGCTAGCCATACCCTTACTGGGAATCGAACCTGGGCTATATTACATATCAGGCAGTTATATTAACCACTAAGCCACCGGCTCTCTTCCTTTATCAGCTAGGCCAGGGAAATAGGTATGAATTGTGTCACAACCCCTGGTATGCCCAAATATGGGAGGAAGCTCACTGCTTCCTTTCTCTGTCTATCGGCTCATCACAAGAGACCATCCAGACAGAAAGCCATTATTTTTACTGTTGCCTTTGTTACATTTGTGTTGCATTTGTGCTGATAAATATATATATATATATCTTTAAAAAAAAATCAGATTCTTATTGACAACAAAGGCAGGCCGGCCATTGGTTGCAAATAATTTAATCAACCTTTTCCCAAAATTCTCATTACACATTATAGATAGGAAATATAGATTGCGTTTTATTCTCCCGCGGCTGAGACTTAAGGTTTGTGATTTCACCTTCCAGTTAATTCATTGCAATTGTTTTCTCTGCACAACCAGATGGCTATTCTCGCTATTACTGGTCTTGCTCGGAGTTCAAATCCCAGAGTATCTGTAGAAGCCCTAAGGAAGGGAAGAGGAATTGCAGCTCATTGTCTAAAAATTGGGTAAGATTGGTTACTATATTTAAACGGCCTATTGCAGAGGGAAATGTGCACTGGCATCAAAATCCAACCATTACATAATTACTTTTTATTTTTATCCTGCCTTTATTATTTTTATAAATAACTCACTGCTTAATGGAAGGTTGGCTGCTGGAGATGTGTCTTTGTGCTTCCTTCCTAGCTTTTTATTGTCTACTTTGAATGCTATGGAGATGCTATTTGTCTCAGGGTCTAACCCAGGGTCGGCAACCTTCAACACTCAAAAAGCCATTTGGATTCGTTTCCCACAGAAAATAAAACACCGGGAGCAGAGGTGGGTTCCTACCAGTTCGCACCTATTCGGTAGAACCAGTTCGTCAAATCTACCGAACCGGTTAGAAGAGGTTCCACCAGTGGACCCGGAAAGCAGGCCACACCTACAGAAGAGGTTCCAAAAATTTTTGAAACCCACCACTCACACACACACACACACACACACACACAGACAGACTCCACAGAGAGAGAAAGAGAAAGGAAGAAAGAAATAAAGAAAAAAGAAAGAAAAAGTGAGAAAGAAAAAAAGGAAAAAGGGACAGAGAGACAAAAGGAAGGAAGAGAGAGAGAGAGAGAGAGAGAGAGAGAGAAAGAAACCACATGGCCAGCAAGCCACTCCCACAAAGGAGGCCACACCCACAGAGTAGGTTCGAAATTTTTTGAAATCCACCACTGACCGGGAGCCACAAACCCCTTCCCATGCCTGACTATTTCCTGAGCAGCCACAAAACTAGTATATGTAGTTGAATTAAACATTCTGTTTTCTTCCAAAACTTTTCTTGGACTTATCCATGTTTGGCCTACCAGGGGTGGAAAAGCTTGATAAATTATGTGGTGGTTGTGACACATATTTTGAGCAACAGGGAGCCACATCAGAGGGATGAAAGAGCCACATGTGGCTCCAGAAATGCTGTATTCAGTGTATAAGATGCAAACAGATTTTTTTGGGGGGGAAAGCTGCATCTTACACTCTGAAAAATACGGTAATAAATGTACAATTATGACATTATTGATTTATGTGTCCATGTGTAGGGGGCCCATATTAGTCTTGTTCCAACACTTAATAATTCTCTCGGCAGTCCTGCAAAGACAATCTTAATATGTACTGAGGTCCCAGGGCTGTTCAAAAGTCTTAAACATAGTCCCATACCAGTGATGTGCAGTCAGGGGAGGCAGAGCCTCACCACTGTCATCATGAAAAGAAAAAAAAATTAAAAGGAAAAAGGCTGAAGTAGTTGCTGCCAGAGTCACAGTGGATGACTCTGCTTAGTGCTTAACTGTTTAAAAAAGTCTCTAAAAACAGTGCCCTCTACAGGAAGAGGCAAGAGAACCATGTGCCTCATTTAGTCTATCTTTATGATCACTTGAGCAGAGTTAAGCAAGGGTTAAAAGCTGAAAAATTCCTTATGTAGATGAGGCACAAGGTTCTCTCGCCTCCTCCTGTAGAGGGCGCTTTTTTTAGAGGCTTTTTTAAACAGTTAAGCAGAGTCATCCATTGGGGAATCTGGCAGCAGCTAATCCAGCCTGACCTCAGCAGCTGTTGTCTTTTTCTTTAAAGCCCTGCCGCTGTGTCCGACATAGAGCAGGACACGTCCCGCTCTATGGCGGACATGGCGCCAGGGCGTCCAAACACCCTGCCGCTGTGTCCGACATTGGGCGGCTTTTGCCCGCTTGCCTCACCAGCCATAAACCTCACCGCACGTCACTGTCCCATACTATCCTCCCAATAAACATGGTTATCCCATTTGAAGCTTCGATGTGAAGCAAGGGAGAAATGAACATATAGGTTATACTCCAATTGTATTGACCATAACACATCTTAATTTATAGCGCTTTGGGTACAAATTATAGGGATGTGGTGGCTCAGTGGCTAAGATGCTGAGCTTGTTGATCAGAATGGTACGGAGTTCGCGTTTGAATCCCATGTAATGGAGTGAGCTCCCATTACTTGTCCCAGCTTCTGCCAACCTAGCAGTTCAAAAACATGTAAAAAAAGTAAGTAGAAAAATAGGAGCCACCTTTGGTGGGAAGGGAACAGCGTTCCATGCGCTGTTGGCGTTTAGTCATCCTGTCCACATGACCATGGAGATGTCTTCAGACAGTGCTGGCTCTTTGGCTTTGAAACGGAGATGAGCACTGCCCCCTAGAGTCAGGAACGACGAGCACATATGTGCAAGCTTTACCTTTAGGAACAAATTGCATTAAAGGCCCAAATTTGTCAGATGGTATATTGCAAGGAAGAAAAGTTCTTTAAAAAATGTAATTCCACTGCAGCAACTCTCTATGGTTCCCACACAAAAGTATCGTGTCCCCTCTTCAACCTCCCACTGAGTCTTAAAAGAGGCAATAAGAAAGCTTTATTTAAAGAACTCCCAAGGCAACGGAGAAACATTTCTTTATTTCAGAATCATATATAAAAAAAACCCTGATGATCTTCAAAAGAAGCAAACAATAAGGCTGCACTGCAGTGCTCAAAATTGCGGATCAAATGAATGTTGTCATCCCAGGTATTGCATTCAAAAGATACTTTATAAGTTTCCCTTTTTTTTTTACAAACACAAAATCACAGTAAAATATAATCATTTTGCATGCAAGACACACTCTTCTACATTCAAGTTTCTTTGTTTCTTTTGTTAAGGCACAGCAATTAAAAAAAATACTATGGCAGATTAGAAAAATATTTCTGGCAAAAATCAAAAGGGGGGGGAAAGGCACGAAGGAAAAGAAGTGTGGGAGAAAAACACACTGAATATTCAGTTTTCATACATTGTAATCAAATTTATAGCTAGATTGTAAACATTAAAATATACCAATTACTTCCATGAAGCGGAGTGTACCACTTTATCTTAAGAAACATGATTAATATGGCTAAGAAATGTTCAGGTACACGATCCACGTTCCAAAGATGGTTTTCCCCCCCACAAAAAGGCAATTGAATGCTCTTGGCTTTCTTCTTTGAAAATGTTTCCATCCAAGAAGCTTTTTCAGTTCTAACTCAGTTCTAACTGAGCTGAGTTGGTTCTAAATGTTAGTTCTTCAATTCTAAATGTTAGGATTGAAGGCGCTTCTTGGATGAGAAGCAAAATGTCTTCAAAAGAAAAACCAAGAAAACCTAGATGCCTTTTGGGGGAAAAAAAGCACCTATGGGACAACCATGACCTGGATGAATTGAGAATCTCCGTAGACATTAAACTAACCATGGTTGAAAACATCAGGTCACAGTTGGGCTTCCATTCCACACTACCATTCCCCTAGTCTATTTTAATCACTGTCCTTTTCTGACGTAATGGCAGAAGAGTGTTAATCGTGATTGGCTGTTTTATCACACCAAACCGAAATGACCATGGATTATGATGAGTAAACTTGCTCTCAATCATGGCTGCCAATCCTTGCTTGAAAGTTAAGAACAGGAATCTATTGTCAAGGTTCCTTCATCCCAACTCCATCCGCCTTGCCCAATATGTACAGGTAGTCCTTGATTTAGAACAATTTGTTTGGACTTAACACTGGCACAGAAAAAGATGAACTTATGAACGTTTTCACTGTTGCATCTCTGAGACATCACAAAATCAAAATTCAGATGCTTGGCAACTGGCATGTACTTATGCCGGTTGCAGTGTCCGGGGTGGATCATGTGATCCACTTTTCCCAACCTTCTAATAAGCAAAGTCAACAGGGAAGTCGGATTGACTTAACAACCCTGTTACAGCTGCAGTGATCCCTTAATGGGGGCAAAAAAAAGGCCGTAAACTGGGACAAAGCTCACTGAACACCTGTCTTGCTTAGCAACGGAAATGGGCGTGGTCATAAGTCAAGGACTAGCTGTAAGGTATATTCATTGCACTTCTAGGGTGGACACGCCTGCTCTCTAGACAAGAGGCAGTGGTGCGATTCAGCCAATTCGCACCACTTTGGGAGAACCGGTTGTTAACTTTCTGAGTAGTTTGGCAAACTGGTTGTTGGAAGAAATCATGAGGGCAGAGAACTTAAATTACTTGAATCCCGCCACTGGACAGAGGCCACCTGAGATAATCCCACAGCTATATTTTAGGTATAGGTGTAGAAGCCACTGCAATGCTCTCTATCGCACATTCATCAGAGCCTCTCCGGATCCGGAAATACCCTTCTTCACCCCAAGACGTTCCCCAACTGTTCTTCACAATCCAGAACGGCTCACCGGAATGGGGATCGCTGCCGTACCCCACCAGCAAAACGGCGTGATTGGTCAGTTCGAAAGGGTTAAAAGGATCCATCAGGCCTGTGTGGTGGTAGATTCCTCCCGAGTAGTACATGAAGTCATTATAGACTTCAAAAGCAACAGCCATCGGTCCGTGCTTGATGAGCTCCAGTTTCATCAGGGCTTCGTTGCACCCGCCATAAAACCCTCCCACGTAGTAATAGTTGGAGGTGTAGTAGTGGTAACAGTCGTTCACGGGAGTGCAGGGGGAATCCATGCCTTTGTAAGGAAAGCAGTCCTCCTCCACAACGCCAAAATCCTGCAGGTATTTTCCAGCAATAAGGTAAGGAAATCCACCATCGCAACCTAAAACGGGAAGAAAGAAAGAAAAATAAGAACAATTCCGGAAAGTTTTAACTGTACAACTTGAAGAAGTCTCGAAGGGTTAGGTGTCAACCCTGAAGCTGACCTCACCAAAGCCATCTTGGAAGCTTCAGTGTTGCCACACTAGAGCTGAGGGATAGGGAGTGGGGAATAGAGATAGCTGGGGCTTTCTAGCCAAAACAAAATACCGTATTTTTCAGAGTATAAGATGCATCAAGATTTTGAAGAGGTAATTTTTTTTTAAAAAAGGTTTTGCACTCTGCAGGCCTCCCAAACCCTCTACATGCCTTTTTTTGTGGAAAACAGGGCATGCAGAGAGTTTGAGAGGCCTGCAAAGTGCTCCAGGGGGCTTGGCGGGGGGGGGGGGGGGGGCAAAAACGAGGAAAAAATTTGCCAAAGAAAGGGCATGCATAGCCTTTAGGAGGCTTGTAGAATCCTCCTGGCGGCTGGGGGAGAGGGACAAAAACAAGCAAAAAGCAGCACATTTTCTGCTCGTTTTTGCCCTCCCCACCCCCCAGGAGCACTTTACAGGCCTCCCAAAGTCTCTGCACATCCATTTTTGTGAAGGGGGTGAGGTTTCGGGAGGCCAAAAATGCTGTATTCGGTGTATAAGACGCACCCAGGTTTTCACCATCTTTTTTGCGGAAGGAAGGTGCGTCTTATACTCCCAAAAATACGATACTTTCTCTTGGGAACCAAGGACGTTCCCACACCTGGTCAGAGGACGGAGGAGTGATTGGACCATGTGACTGATTGCTTAGGGATGGGATATATTTTTTACTTTTAATTAGGTGAAAACCGCAGGAACCTTCAGAGCGGGTTTTCACCAGAACTGTGCCAATATGATATATCCAAATAAAACTACTTTTTGAGGCATCTACCTGCCGTGGAATTTTGTTTGCCATGGGTGTATTACTTGGAATACTGACATTAGGTTCTTCATAAGGTCCGCTAGTTTGATACCTCTGCTCCAGGTGTTTTGTCTTCCAACCTCAACCCTCCCATAGACCGATCAGATCGCACAGACTAAGCCTCCTCTGTATTCCATCTGCCAGCCAATGTTGGCTGGCGACTCCCTGGGGGAGAGCCTTCTCTGTGGCAGCTCCAGCCCTCTGGAATGAGTTCCCCGTGGAGATCCGGACCCTTACTACTCTCCCGGCCTTCCGCAAAGCCACTAAGATCTGGCTGCTCCGGCAGGCTGGGGGGCTGTTGAAATAGCCAGCCCCACTGTAACTATGAATGTTGTGTATTTTAAACTATTGTTTGTCTGTCTGTCTATTTATCCCCTTCCTCTGTTTATTGTAAGCCGCCCGGAGTCCTTCGCGAGTGGGTGGCATACAAGACCAATAAATAAATAAATAAATAAAAGACCAATAAATAAACCCAAAATGGCTTTAATATCTACCTCCATCACAATGGTTAACTTGGTTAAGACGTTCTACACACCAGTTGTCTTGTTCTTGCATGCTAGAAGGTTTAGCGTCTCTGTATTTCTACCCACATGATGGGCAGGCATCGGCCTTCCTACCCTGCTTACCTTCAGTTGATGGTCAATTCAAAATGTGCCCCGAGGTTTTTTTTATCCCCCCCCCCCCCAAACCCAGATGCTACCCACCCTACTTTACCTTGGGAGTATTCACTGCAGGAAACAACTTGCTGAGGGCTCAGTGTTGACATCTGGGAATTGTTGGTGAGGATGCGAATCCTGGCTTCCAGCATGCCCATCGAAGCAAAGGCATAGCAGCTGCCACAGGAGCCTGTGGAGAGGAATGGGGGAATAAGGCCAGCCAGCCACTCAGCTCCTTTGAAACGAGAAACTCCTTAACTCTGAGCTGGGGGGGGGGGGAGACAGAGGGCCAGGGTATAGAGACAGGGAGGGAGAGAGGGGGGACAGAGGGAATGAAAGTGAGAGGGAGAGAGAGAGGCAGAGGAGAGGGGTGGAGGGAGAAAAGAAGGGAGGGAGGGGGAGGGGAGGGGAGGAAGAGGGAGGGAGGGAGAGAGGGAGGGAGAGAGAAAGGGAGGGAGAGGTGAGGTGAGGAAGAGGGAGGGAGAGAGAGGAAGGGAGGGGGGCAGAGAGGGAGGGAGAGAGGTGGAAGGAGAGGGGAAAAGGAAGGAAGGTAGAGGCGGAGGGAGAGGGGAAGGGAGAGAGAGGGAGAGAGGGAATGAAAGTAAGAGGGAGGGAGAGGCGGAGGAGAGGGGGAGAGAGGAAGGGAGGGAGAGGGAGGGAGGGAGAGAGGGAGGGAGAGAGGGAGGGAGAGAGGTGGAAGAAGAGGGGGGAAAGGGAGGAAGGGAGAGAGGGGAAGGGAGAGAGGGGGACAGAGGGAATGAAAGCGAGAGGGAGGGAGAGAAGCAGGGGAGAGAGGGTGGTAGAGGTGGAGGGAGAGAGAAAGGGCGGGAGAGGGGAGGTGAGGAAGAGAGAGGGAGGGAGAGAGGGGTCAGAGAGGCAGGGAGAGAGGTGAAAGGAGAGGGGGAAAGGGAGTAAGGGAGGGGTGGAGGGAGAGGGGAGAGAGAGAGAGAAAGAGAGCAGGAAAAACTTTTCAAGACATTTTAATCAAACTAAATAACAATCTCCTCTATTTGATTTGTTTATTATTTACTTATATTCCCCTTTTTAAAATAAACAATTAAAATCAGTGAATGTATGTAATCTTCCTTCTCCCTCCTATTCCCCCTCCCCAAATAACAACAACTCCGTGAGATGAGTTGGACTAAAGAGAATATGAGTTACTGGCCCGAAGTCCCCCAGCTGGCTTTCACGCTTGAGGTGGGGTTAGAACTCAGTCTAGGGTAGAATTAAAACTCATGGTCTCCTGCTGCCTTAAAGCATTTGTCCAAACCGGCTCTACAGGCCTCTTACACTCCGAACGGATACGTAGGCGCGAGATTTTTTCTTAGATAAATAAAAGTAAAATACACTCACTGCGCTAAAAGCCCTGCCTAATCTCCCAGCTTTTTTTAGAAGCCCAGAAATGCCGCCGCCGCTATCAGCTGCTTAGCAACCCAAGGAAAGGACGGCATTAGGCGAAATAAGTTTATTCATTCCCCTTCTGCTTCGCTACTGGAACTTCGCGTAATTGAGTCCAAATTTTTGTGAAACCTGACAAAATGTTGTGGTGGAACAATGCAGTTTCCTGCTGGCCAAATTGTGCTTTTTTCCCTCACCAAAGACTTATTCCAAGTACCTTACAAAAGAGAGGAGGCCACGGATTTGAGGGTGATATTTAGAAGCCAAATTGCCTCTTGAGGAAAAAGGAGGTGTGAGCCCACTAGGAGAAAAACACCTTTTTCCCCACTCAAAAAAATTACACCTATGCAGGTACCATTTGAGTTCAATCATCTTATTTCTGGAGTAAAATGTGCAGAATGTAAAGTTGACCAATGGGAACAAGGTTCTTTGTACCGTGTTTCCCCGAAAATACGACAGGGTCTTATTTTCTTTTTACCTACAAAATATGGCATGGGCTTTATTATGGGGGGAGGGTTTATTGTTTTGGGGTTGCCGGGCGGCTGCTCTCTTGCGAGCTCCCTAAGAGCCGGCCGCAGCAGCGCAACACAACAGCCATGAAGCGACCACGCTCACGAGCAGCCACCCGGCAAACCCCCTTTGCAGCCGGACACAGCGCCATTCATTGACCTAGAGGTATCGCCAAGCCGTGTGAGCGTCTGTTCGCCGCCACCTGGCTCCCGCGGCTTGGCGCCTTCCAAATGCCAGTGAATGGCGCTCTGAGCAGCTGGAGAGGGGGTTTGCGTGAGCGGCTGTTCTGCTCTCGCTCACCCGCCTCCTAGCCTCAGGATGCACGGCCCAGCTCTCATTACGGAGCCAGGGCACCTCCGCTGCCATCCCAGCCTGGCTTTTTCCGCAGCTTCCAACCCGAGTCTTTCGGCAGTTGCCGCTCTGGGTGCACGCTCTATGGTTATGGGCCAGCTGCCTGCAGAACAGCTGCTTGCACAACCCCCCTCTCCAGCCGTGCAGAGCGCCATTCACTGGCATTTGGAAGGCGCCAAGCCGCGGGAGCCGGCGAACAGGTGCTCACGCGGCTTGGCAATACCCCTAGGTCAGTGAATGGCGCTGTGCTTGGCTGCAAAGGGGGTTTGCCGGGTGGCTGCTCATGAGCGTGGTTGCTTCATGGCTGTTATATATATAACCACCACCACCACCACCCACATATATTTCGTAAAATGTGTTTTTATTTTCCATTTTTCATTTTCATACAGTCACATATATACTGTGCATAACCGGGGCCATACAACATTAAACAATAAACACAGCAATTTCTCGTCAACAATACCCCCTAAAATAGAAACCCAATATACCTCTTCGACCCTCCATACACCTTTTTCTTTTGCCCCCCTCTAACTTTCCATCTTCCCTCCATCATTCCCCTCTACCCTACTTCCCCTCCCCCTCTACCACTCCTCTCTCCCAGTCCACTCCCTCCCTTCCTTCTCACCCTCCCTCCAATCCTCTCTCCCACCCTCTCTACCCCTCTTTCTTCTATCCCGCTACTCCTCCCTTTGGTGTATTTCTACTATATGTCAATATATTCAGCTTGTCATAGGACAAGTGGTGGTTATATTTTTGTGCACCAGAAAAATATGGCATGGCTGTATTATGAGGACATGTCGTATTTTCGGGGAAACATGGTAGGCTTCAACGTACGACCCCAACTGAACCTCAAACTTTTGTCGCCAAGAGAGACAGATGTGAACTAAAAAAATTTGCCCCATTTTGTGACCTTTCTTTACCAAGGCAGTTAAGTGAACCACTGCAATTGTTCAGTGAGTAACTGTTGTGGCCTGGCAGTGCCAACGGAGCTGGCAGCAGATTCGGACAGTGAGGATGTTGGGGAGGAACATGGGCCAGTCCTGGAGTCTGGGGAAGGCTCTGATGAGGGCTCTGTGTCGGAGGCAGAGAGGGGACCAGGGCCATCTGACAGTTATCAGCTGCCTTCAGAGTCAGACATCAGTGAGGCAGACCAACAGCCGGAGACTGTTCCCAGTGTGCGCATGCACAGAGTTGCCAGACGAAGGGAACAGCTAAAGAACAGGGGTCGACTTGGGAGTAAAGTCACAGGTGGACGGTGAATGGGCCTTCCTATAGGGAATAAAAGAGGAGTGAAAGAGGAGTGGGCTTTTGGAGGAAACAATTAGTTTGTTAGTTCGTTTCTGGAGTATGAAGATCTGTCCGTGAATCTCAGAGACTCTGTGCCAAGTCTTTCCTTGCACTGCTTGGAAAATATTGACATGGCAGTTTTCCAAGCAAGATAAGGTCAGTGGTCATAACTTCACCTTTGAAAGACTGTTTGCCAGGCCTTTGCTGAATGGGAATGAGAGGAATTCACATTTGTTTAATAAAAGGGGTTTTGTCGGGATTAGGAATCTGCTTTGTGCTTTTTGGGGAAGCCTAGGTCAGAACACCTGTTTCCCAAGGTCATTCCTACATACTACTACAATAATTCATAATATGGCCCTAGTATGCCCAGGTATATGATAAAGGACAAATGACAAGAGAGCGGAGAAGAAACTGGGACATGGCAATCTGTTTCTTGGGTCAGAACAAAATCAGTAATATTATCTCAAGTCTACCGCTTACTTCCAACACAGTAAATATGCTATTTGGAGCTGAATTCTCTCTGCCACCGACAGACTAATGAACATATAGCTACGTTTTTTTCTCCTGTGCCACTGAGTTATTTACAGTGTTTTTCGTGAGGCTGATAATTATCCCAAACGCACAATTGCACAAACACAACCACATAACTCCATGAATGCCCGCAAAAGGACATTTGTTTTTTTTTTGGAAAAGCATTGCAAAAAAACAGCTAAGTGAAAAACAGGGTTGAGGGAAAGAGAACGCACCTTGGTTTCGTACTGGGCTGACGTAATTCACACCATGCATATTTCTCCAGTCCCAGGATTCTGGCAGATTGGAAGCCTCTTTGAGTATCTCAGAAGTGTGGGGTGCAGGTTTTGGTCTACGAGAAATAAAAGGCCATTAAAAGATAATGTCCAGTCAGGTCTGACTCTAGGGGGCAGTGTTCATCTCCATCTCCTAGCCGAGGAAGCCAGCGTTGTCCAAAGAGAGCTTGGTGGTTATGTGGCCGGCATGATTATACGCCAAAGCGCAGAGCGCTGTTACATTCCCACCAGAGTGGTACCTGTTTATCTGCTCGCATCTGCATGCTTTTGAACTGCTAGGTTGGCAGGAGCTGGGGCAGGAATGGGAGCTCATCCCGTTGCTCAGCGCTTGGGTCTCAAACCCAGGCTGTCAGCTTGACAAGCTCAGTGTCTTTTAACTGCCGAGCCACCGCAACCCCCTAAAATCTATAAATACTTGCCTCAATTCAAAACATCAAGAAAATAAAATGAAAGTCATGCTAAGACCCAGGAGGGTGCTAGTGGTTAGAATGCAGCATTGCAGGCTGACTCTGCCCACAGCCAGCAGTTCAATCCTGACCGGCTCAAGGTTGACTCAGCCTCTGAGGTTGGTAAAATGAGGACCCAGATTGTTGGAGACAATATGCTGACTCTGTAAGAGAGGGCTATAAATCACTATGAAGCGATATATAAGTCTGAGTGCTATTGCTACTTGTGAAAATAATACCATCATCACACTAGTTTGATAATTTTTAGAATTTTTCCCCAACTGTTTGTGTTCTCAACCTCTTTACCCTTTTAATGTTCCAGTACTAAAACAAAACAAGCAGGAAATGCCATATTAATATTCAGTTATGGCTTTTGATTATTACATGCTTTTCTAACCCAACAGGTGAAGTGATACAAACAGCCTCATGTGTCTCTATGGAATAAATATATATGTTATTGTTGCTATCCCCATCTTGATGTAGGTTAGCATTGGTACCTATTTATCTACTTGCATTTGTCAGGCCTGCAACGGTTCCTTTAAGAATCTTTGGCCTGCCACACTCTCATTAAGGGGGGGGGGGGAAATAGCAAGGGGTAGACTGTGTTGTTTTCAAAATAAAAAATTCCTTTCTAGAAGCTCAAGGTTATTCTTCGTCTCCGCACCTTGGCACCTGACCGGAACCAGCTGGGTGGAGATGCCAGGTGGAAGAAGAAGATTGGACCATGTGATGGATTTGTGGGTGTGGGGACAAGATCATGAACTTTCAACTGGGTGGAATCCCAGGAAGTTTCAGAATTGGGATTCCATAGCTCGATGCCAACATGTCTGTTTTATTAAATTGGAACTTTAAGGATAACTCTGCCTTGGACTCTGATTTAATTCTGCATCATATTTGGAACGCTGACAGCATTTGCATGCTTTCGAACTCCTGGGTTGGCAGGAGCTGGGGTATCCGTCTGTGGGAAGCCAACCCTTCCCCTCCTAGAAGAATGAAATATTTTGAGGAATATTTAAAAAAAAGGCAGGATGAAATATTTCCCCTGAGAAATAATAAAAAAATCTTAAGGGAGACAAAAAGTCAGTTCTCCAGCTTCCTGCCCCCAAGAAGATACTGAGCTGGGGCAGCTTTTAGAAATGCAGATTTGGTAATCCATTACTGCCTGCAGCAAACTCTGAACGAAGGCAAATTAGCCCCCACCCGAGAGGCAAAACAGGGCAAAGCCATTAATTATTGCTTCACCCTCAGCAACTTCAACCAAACCTAGCTCAGACAACCTATCGAGCCTGGTATGACCCCTACATAACCCCTACAATCGCCAATAGAATACATGTTCTTGCACAGGAACAGGAAGCTCAAGTGCAAAGCCCAAGAGAAGGTATTAAAAAACAACAACAGCCCACTGTCAACTCCATGTGGTCAGCTGCCCAGAACCATGCGCTTGGTGGTTCTGCTTCACTGTTAAACCCGCTTTCCAATCACCCACCATTTTGTTTCCAGTGCCTTTCTCCCCGTGGCACGACAAAACCGCGGTCCACTAAAGCGCGCCCGATTAAAGCGCGTCGCTGACATCATCATCAGCGCGACAACATCGACCGCGGAGAAAAAAGGGCGCTTTAAAAAGCGCTTTGAAAGCAAGCCGATTCACGTTAAGGTAAGGGTTAGGTTTAGGGTTAGGGTTAGGTTTAGGGTTAGGTTAAGCATTAGGGTTAGGTTTAGGGTTAGGTTAAGGGTTAGCGTTAGGTTTAATGTTAGGTTAAGGGTTAGGTTTAGGGTTAGGTTTAGGGTTAGGTTTCGGGGGTTAGGTTTAGGTGTTAATTTTAACTTTAGCGCTCACAGCGTGCTTTTTTCGTCGCGCTGTGATGACGTCAGGTACGCGGTTTCGTCGAGCGCGCTTTAGTTGACCGCGGTTTTGTGGTGGAGCCCTTTCTCGCGGCTTGGAACTGAACCAGATGGATATTTTTTTTCCTACAGGGGTGCCCAACTCCATCATGTGGTGCTGGGGACTCAAACTGCTGAACTTCCAGTCAACAAGTCCAACGTCTTACACCATTAGACCTCCACACTCTTCCCCCAATGTGTACATTGACAAAGGGAACAATTAATTGCTCTGAGCTTTGCGTCGCTTTGTCTGAGGTCTTACTTGTGTAGCGAAAAAAAAAACTCTTTCCAAGAGTTCTCCCACAGGAACGCTCTTGTTATATGCAGAGCTAAAATAAAATCACAGCAAACCGATAAAAGGAAAGGTTATTGGCGCTTTTGCCCTGCCGAGTAAGCACTTCATTTTAAAGGCTAAAGTAAGAAGCCCTTAGCAAAATTGAACACAGTTCCAACAAGGAGTGCAAGGCTGGTCGCATTTCTCTTTAAAATGACTGCGGAGCGCTTAAAACAGTGTGATGATTTTGAACGGTTCAATACTGCACTATAAAATTGCTTTTCAGTTGAGCTGCAGAGACCAAGAAGAACTGAAATGATAACTAATGCCTCCATCCCACTGAATGTTTTTCCCACCTTAACATGTGCTCAATTACATGTTTCAGGCACTAAAAAAAACCCTCCTCCACCCAGCGGTTAATGAGTAGGTGAAGACTGAGGTTTGTCACTGCCTACTTAATGCCAAGTTGCATCGTAGAATAGAACAGAACAGAATAAAATAAGAGAGTTGGAAGGGACTGTGGAGGTCTTCTAGTCCAACCCTCTTGCTTAGGCAGGAAACCCTGTACCATTTACGATAAATGGTTATTCAATCTCTTCTTGAAAACTTGCAGCGTTAAGAGCATTCACAACTTCCAGAGGCAAGCTGTTCCACTGATTAATTGTTCTAACTGCCAGGAAATTTCTCCTTAGTTCTAAGTTGTTTCTCTCCTTGATCAGTTTCCACCCATTGCTTCTTATTCCACCCTCAGGTGCTTTGGAGAATAGCTTGACTCCCTCTTCTTTGTGGCATCCCCTGAGATATTGGAACACTGCTATCCTGTCTCTCCTAGTCCTTCTTTTCATTAAACTAGACTTACCCAGTTCCTGCAACCGTTCTTCATAGGTTTTAGCCTCCAGTCCCCTAATCATCTTTGTTGCCCTTCTCCGCAATCTAGTTTCTAGAGTCTCAACATTTTTTTCACATCGTGGCGACCAAAACTGGATGCAGTATTCCAAGTGTGGCCTCGTGACCCGTCAAAACCGCGCTCGACTAAGCCGCGCCCAATTAAACCACGTCGCTGATGTCATCAACAGAGCGACAACAGCCAGCGCGGAGAAAGAAGGGCGCTTTAAATAGCGCTTTGAAAGCAAGCCGATTCAACTTAAGGTAAGGGTTAGGTTTAGGGTTAGCTTTAGGGTTAGGTTAAGGGTTAGGTTTAGGGTTAGGTTAAGGGTTAGGTTAGGTTTAGGATTAGGTTTAGGGGGGTTAGGTTTAGGTTAAGGGGTTAATTTTAGGTTTAGGGTTTACAGCGTGCTTCTGTCTCTGCGCTGTTGTCGCCCTGTTGATGATGTCAGCGGCGCGGTTTAGTCGAGCGGGGTTTTGTGGTGGAACCGTGTGGCCTTACCTTATTTCTTGAGTGTCTCTGGCTGAAGTGATTAGAAGGCTCAAACAACTAAAGAACAATTGCAGGAACTCGGTATGTTTAAACTAATGAAGAGAAGGACTAGGTGAGACATGATAGCAATCTTCCGCTATCTAAGGAGCCGCCAGAAAGAAAAGAAAGCCAACCTATTCTCCAGAAGGCAAGACAAGAAGCAGTGGATAGAAAGTAATCAAGGAGCGAAGAAACCTAGAACTAAGGAGACATTTTCAGATAGAACAATTAATTGGTGGAACAATTTAGAGCCGAGGTGGCGCAGTGGTTAAATGCAGCACTGCAGGCTACTTCAGCTGACTGCTAGTTCAGCAGTTCGGCTGTTCAAATCTCACCGGCTCAGGATTGACTCAGCCTTCCATCCTTCCGAGGTGGGTAAAATGAGGATCCGGATTGTTGTTGGGGGCAATAAGCTGACTCTGTAAACCGCTTAGAGAGGGCTGAAAGCCCTATGAAGCGGTATATAAGTCTAACTGCTATTGCTATTGCTATAATTTGCCTCCAGAAGTTGTGGATGCTCCATCACTAGAGGTTTTTAAGAAGAGAATGGACAACCTTTTGTCTTAGAATGGAGTAGGGTCTCGTGCTTGAGCTGGAGGCTGGACTAGAAGACCTCCAGTCCTTTCCAGCTTAAAATGTACATAAATGTAGTTGACAAGGCTTGCTATACCCATTCTTTTCTCCAGAAAAGTCATAGCTCTTGGAGAAATGCAGTTTACAATTACAGTATTGAAGCGGGCAAGAGATGAGGGATAGATGATTTTACGTTTTTCGTGCTGTGTTGTTTTGATTTGCTTTTCCTCTCTCTCTCTCTCTCTCTCTCTCTCCTTTCTTTTTTTTTGTAGGTAGGTGACATGATTAGAAGTTAGATAGGTGTTGTGACTCAGCAGAAACCTGTGAGTTATTTCGGGATGCAGGATTACAATGCAGCTGGGGCTCGTTAGAGTCTTCTCCTACAGATAAAAGACTGATGGTGCCACGCCCTGGTTGCAGAAGTCAACATTGTTCGTCGTTTGTTTGTTCATAAGTTCCGTTCCGTTCCTATTCGAGTTAGTGATTCAAAGAGGCACTTGGATAAGTGATTTGCTTTCTGTAAACCTGGTTTGCTGTAAGAGTTTTGTTTTTGCATTGGCTGTGTAACTTTTTGCCAGAGACTTTATCTATGTTTATTTTGGGCTCGCAGCCAGCTTGAGCCGGGACTGATAAAGATAATTCCTTTGAAGTTCTGTCTGGCTGTTGTTTGTGAACAAGCAAGGAGGGGGGTCAGAACAGATAGGATAGAAAGAAAATATTTTTTAACAAAGGATAACATGATTAAAAGTTAGAATAAGAGATAGAAATAAGAGAAAAGGGGAATATTAGTGCATGCACATTTATATAATAAAATAAGAGCAATAATAAGAGAAAACATGGAATAACTGAATAATGACAGATTGCAATTTTATATAAATATGTACTACTATTAGAAATATATACGTGGGTTGAAAGTAATAACTACGACTAATGCTATTAGTTTTATTTGTATCAGAATGTATGATACCCAGGTGCCACACTGTTCACGCAATGATATGTTTGTAAAATAATAAATAAAAACTTTTTTTAAAAAAAGAAATGCACAGTTTACAATCCTTTCTTTTATCTGGGTCTTTATCACCATCACCATTTTGAAAACCACCAAATAAGCCAGGAGTCAAGAACAAAAATGCCTCTGGGCTCCACAGCACATCTCTTCCCCTAAATCTACCCAGTGACAAAGGAACTCGCTTTACCTGGGAGTTTTGGATCTCAGTCCTCCAGCTCTACGAACAAGGTCTTCTAAAGTAAGCCCGTCGTATTCTTTGTAGGCAGTGGCTCTCCACGATTTCTGAACAGCATTGATGGCTTTCACAAAATCATAGTTGGTCACGTGGAGCCTCTGCTGAATTCTGGAGAGAAGGGGGTTGTCAGTTACTTAATTGAAGCCCAGTTTTTACAATTAGAACTGTTAGGAATATAATCTAACGGTTGGGTTGGCAATATATAAATCATGTAACAATGTTGTACCCGTTGCTTTAAATCATACTGTAAAATGTGATTGGTTGCTGTTTTCCTCAATCGGCCATAAGAGGGAGCCAGAATGACTGTTAGCTCTCTGTTTGTTAGATGCTGGGCTGATCTGATCTGAGTGTTTTGGAAGCTGGCTGTTAGAAAGTGCCGTGAGCTATTGTAAGTTTTGCAACTGTTAGCAAACTGAACTGAATTGAATACCGAACTGATTATATGATACTGGACTATGTTATTTGGATTATCCCTTAACTGAAAGACATTGATGACTGACTGTCTTACCCGTGTATGACTTGGACTGTTTGATGGAGTCTGATACCTCTATTTCTACGAAAGTAAAAGCCTATCTAAACTGCAGTGTCTCTGTATGCTGGTTTGTGTGTTCTCCAACACAACTCTCGCAACGCTTCGCTGAACGTACTCGCTCTCCCAACGGGGAGCTTACCTAACAAGACCCTAACTACCGTATTTTTTGGAGTATAAGACGCATAAGACGGTATATCCAAATTCAACACCCTGACTTCTCTTAAAACATCATCACGGTGCTGGAACTTACTATTGCATGTTGTGCTATCTGGCACACACAAGTTGGGTGAGTGTCTTCCACCAATGTTAAGCCAACAACATGAGAATTTTAATCCAAGATTTTGTCTTGGTATCTGGAAGTTGTCGAGCTCAGGATGGGGCAATAGGCTAAAAACCAACTAAGCCAGATGGATTTATGGATGTTCCATCATGGTTTTAGCCAAGTGGTGCAGTGGCCTAGAGGTGGAGCTCTCGCCTCACAATCAGAAGGCTGTGAGTTCGATCCTCAGTAGAGGCAGATATTTCTCTCTCTGGGTATGTTGAGATTCTGTCTGCTGAATATCACCCCGCTCTGGCGACAGGAAAGGCATCTGGCCAGTAAACACTCAGCTCCATTCAGTTGCCCAGAATCCATCCCACAAGGGATTATGAGGTTGTTAAAAGGAGATGATGATGATCATCATCAGAAAGCCGAGTGGTTAGAGTGCAGCACTGCAGGCTACTTCAGCTGACTGCTAGCTGCAGTTCAGCAGTTCAAATCTCACCAGGCTCAAGGTTGACTCAGCCTTCCATCCTTCCGAGGTGGGTAAAATGAGGAGCCTGATAGTTGGGGGAAATAAGCTGACTCTGTAAACCGCTTAGAGAGGGCTGTAAAGCACTGTAAAGCGGTATATAAATCTAAGTGCTATTGCTAGTAATGTCTTAGCTGTAAATGATTTTTTTTTTAGTTTTAATCACAATGTAATGCATTCGAACAACCGCTTTAAACTTCATGTAAACAGCCTTAAATTCGATTTTCAGGAAGCAACTGGAATTTCTTGTTTTTTCTTTTTCTTTTGAAGACGTTTTGTTTCTCATCCAAGAAGCTTCTCCAGCTCTGATAGGCTAGTGGGGAATGGAAGGATTTATATTCCTTGCAGGCAGCTGGTCATCCTTTTTTAGAGGGTCGTTGAGGCCACTTGGAGGTTTATCTGTGTCCTCAGGGTCACCTGAGTAGTGATCCTGGTTCCTGTAGTCTGCAATTTTTTTCCTCTGGAAATCCATCCCTACTCTCACACCATTCCAAGGGTGTTCATCACAAATTGTGTAGCTAAAAGTCTGTAGTCACTTATCCTGTCAGAGCTGAAGAAGCTTCTTGGATGAGAAGCGAAAGGTCTTCAAAGAAAAAAACAGGAAAGAAACACCTACGAAGAACAAACAGGCCGCACACGGCCCTCCCGAGCTCCATTTTCCCTGGCAGAGGGTTGCAGGAGGCCGTCCCAGCCGAAAATGGAGATTGGGAGCACGTTTTTGCTGGCAGAGGATACCGTGGGCCGGTCCTTCGATGTTTCCAGAGTGGGCCAGATCTAAACACCCCCGTATTAGACCAAGATTCTCTGCTGAGGAGACACTTAATCAAAATGGGAAAAAGATTACTGTTGCTATAGCAGCCTGAAGGAAAACCGACTGCAATATTTTGAATTACAACAGGACAGGCAGGCCTTCTGTGCTGTTTTGCTAAACAAGAACTCACCTTCTTGAGCTCTTCAAAGGAGGCAGTTGATGGACACGGACTTGGGGACCTGAAGGGGAGACCTTGATTCCAGTGAAACATGCCCAATTATGGCCCAGCACATCATGCACCCAGCCTGGTAGAGTCTCGTTGCAGTAACTCGTCACGGTGGAGCCCTCTTTTTTATACTAAAAAGGGAAGAGAAGACAAGATAAGATTGGATTTTAGACGGGATACCAGCAATTCCACAGAGTCACTGCGGGCAAAAGATCGGATGGCGCGGTGGCCTAGAGGTGGCGCTCTCGCCTCATAATCAGGAGGCTGTGAGTTTGATCCTAGGTAGAGGCAGATATTTCTTTCTCTGGGCACATTGAGGATATATCTGCTGAACAAAACTCCGCACTGGCAACAGGAAGGTCATCTGGCCATTAAAACACTCTGCTAGTCCCGTTCAGTTCTTCAGATTCCACCCGGCAAAGGATTATGGGGTCATTAAAAGAGGATGATGATGATGATTTCATGCAAAAAAGAATTCCGGCCTCAACCCCAGTGAAATCCTACAAAACCACTACTGGTTATCCAATTCCCAGACTTTCACAAATGAAGTGTCCTCTCAGATTTATTTATTTATATTGTCTAAACTAATAGCTTTGATTCACTCAAGGTGAGTGAGTTGGGCTGGGAGAGGGTGACGGGCCCAAAGTCATCCATGGCTAAATATCAATTCTATCAGGTAGGCCTCAGCAAGAAAGTAACTCCAAAGGAGGTTAAAACTGCTGTGCTATATTTGCTGTGGTAAAAGAATCTTTTAAGTCTGATGTCTCTTTACTTCTCTTCACAACGTACAGCTGTGAAACTAAGATGGCGTCCGTCTGAGCGATTTCTTGCTTGTTTTAGATTGTTTTGAGTTTGGGTTTGGGCTCTGGGGTTGGATCTGGCTCGTCTCCATGAAAATCATCTTTATTCTCTACAGCAGGGGTGTCGAAGTCAAGGCCCGCGGGCCGCATCCGGCCCACGGGCCGCTTCAATCCGGCCCACAGGGCCGGCCTGGAAATATCGAAGGGCTGGTCTGTGGTGCCTTTGACTGCTAAAATGGGCCACATGCACAGACACACAGACTTCATTTTTATCCTTCATGGCCTCTTGCAGCATTCTGTCGGCCAAAACCTGGCTGAAAACAGGCCAGGAACTGAGCCCTGCACCCATTTTGGTCAGCGGGGTGCTGCAGGAGGCATCTGTCCCACACACACACCCCGCCATCCCCCCCAGCGGCCCATGGAGGAGAACTACCACCCCTCGAAGAAATCCAATTTGACATCCCTGCTCTACAGAATGGACTTGAACTGCGGTTTCTTCTAACCCAACACCTTAACTACCAACTGTGATGGTTCTCATGGATGCTGGGTCTTATACTATCTGTATCTCCTATGGGAGATCATCTCATTAGGGAATGAAGGCTTAGTAAAAACACAGTGGGATGAATGAGCCAAGGTGGCGCAGTGGTTAAATGCAGCACTGCAGGCTACTTCAGCTGACTGCAGTTCAGCAGTTTGGCGGTTCAAATCTCACTGGCTCAAGGTTGACTCAGCCTTCCATCCTTCCGAGGTGGGTGAAATGAGGACCCAGACTGTGGGGGCGATATGCTGACTCTGTAAACCGCTTAGAGAGGGCTGAAAGCCCTATGAAGCGGTATATAAGTCTAACTGCTATTGCTATTGCTAACAAGCCAATCTTATGCCAGGTGATTTTCTCTAACTTCTCCATGACTGAAGAAACAGCCTTTCTTCATAATCCATCAACTACAGGGGTATTATTAATTCTGGATGGCTGTTCTATGTCTAAGTCCAGAATAATAAGTGTTGGAAGGGACCTTGGAGGTCTTCTAGTCCAAGCCCCCTGCTCAAGCAGGAAACCCTATTCCATTTCAAACAAATAGTTATCCAGCCTTTTCTTAAAAACTTCCAGTGTTAGAGCATTCACAACTTCTAGAGGAAAGTTGTTCCACCGATTAATCATTCTGGCAGGAATTTTTTTTCTTAATCCTAGGTTGGTTCTCTCCCTGATTAGTTTCCACCTATATCCTACCCTTGGGTGCTTTGGAGAATAGATGACTCTCTCTTCTTTGTGGAAGCCTCTGAGATATTGGAACACTGCTATCATGTCCTCTTCGTCCTTCTTTTCATTAAAACTAGACATACGTAATTCCAGCAATCCTTCTTCATATATTTTAGCCTTCAACCCCACTAATCCTGTTTAACTTTTGTTATTCTAAGGTTTCTTAAAAGCCAGAATAGATCTGTTGTGTCATAGCAGGAGAATTATCTTACTGTAAGTTACTGTAGAAATGCAAATGAAGATTTTTTTCAGTTGAAACAGACTTTGGTGGTAGGAAAGGATGAGAGGATCAGCAATGATAGCAAATGGAAAGGAACAGTAAAAAATGGCAAAACAACAGAGATCAAAGCTTTCCATCCTACACAAGGATATGACCTAATGTAACATTTGTAATTTTCTGCTATGGGAATTTAAGGAAAGGTAGCCTGTATCTGCCATTCTGATTTTTTTCCAATGGAGGATGCTCTGTATACTTGGTCCCTGAAGTACTTACCCTTGGGAGATCTCTTTGGATCACGTAGCACCAAGGTTTGGCTAAAGACAAAGCAGGGATCCACAATCAGAAGCTTTCTTCTTTATCCTTGTCCACTTACTTTTAGGAGAGCAGTCCTTAAAGATGACTTGACATTGTGCGCATTACAGACATCTCTCTTTGGAGAGCCAATTTGTGGAGGTGGTTAAAATGGTGGTCTAGAAACCAGGAGATGGTGAGTTCTAGTCCCAACGTAGGCATGGAAGCCAGCTGGGTGACTTTGGGCCGATCACCAGGAGCCGGTGAGTTTTAGTCCCGCCTTAGGCACAAAAGCCAGCTGAGTGACTTTGGCCTAATCACCAGAAGACAGGGAGTTCTAGTCCTGCCTTGGGCATGAAAGCCAACTGGGTGACTTTGGGCTAATCACCAGGAGATGGTGAGTTCTAGTCCTGCCTTAGGCATGAAAGCCAGCTGGGTGACTTTGAGCCAATCCCCAGGAGTTGGTGAGTTCTAGTCCCACCTTAGGCATGAAAGCCAGATGAATAACTTTGGGCTAATCGCCAGGAGACAGGGAGTTCTAGTCCTGCCTTGGGCATGAAAGCCAAATGGGTGACTTTGGGCTAATCATCAGGAGAGAGTGAGTTCTAGTCCCACTTTAGCCAGGAAAACCAGCTGGGTGACTTTTGGCCAGTCCCTTTCACTCAGCTCAACCCACCTTACAGGGTTGTTACCGTGGAGAAAACAGAAAGAGGAAGGAGTATTATATATGTTTGCTGACTTTTGAGTTACTTATAAAGTAATAAAGGCGGGATAAAAATCGAAGAAACACATAAATAAATTTAATGGGCCACTGAACCATTTCCTCATGCAGGGTAACCCGGGATAAATCATAGCAGCTTGGAAGTAAAAGGTGGAAAAGTAATTGGGAATCCGGATAATTATGCATTGCTTTGAAGGAAGCAGACAGATTTCTCTCCCCTCCCATCTTTTTCCTATATTCATTTAAAAAATATATTTCACAATTTCTCTCCCCCCCACCCACTACCGAGAGCTTAATCCTTGTTCGACCAATCAATTGAATAGCAATAGATGCAGTTCGCTGGCATTATATCTTCACACAATGTATAATTCATGAAATTCACTGCCTTAAGACATGGTAGTTATACTTATGGAGAATCAGCTGTTCCATGGTGATTAATCATGTTGGCACGAATGCGAGGTTTTAAGAATGCCATCGTATGCGGAAACAGCAATACAATACAATAGCAGAGTTGGATGGGACCTTGGGGGTCTTCTAGTCCAACCCCCTGCCTAGGCAGGAAACCTTATACCGTTTCAGACAAATGGCTATCCAACATCTTCTTAAAGACTTCCAGTGTTGGGGCATTCATAACATTTGGAGGCAAGCTGTTCCAATGATTAATTGTTCTAATTGTCAAGAAATTTCCCCTTAGTTCTAGGTTGCTTCTCTCCTTGATTAGTTTCCACCCATTGCTTCTAGTCTTGCCTTCAGGTGCTTTGGAGAATAGTTTGACTCCCCCTTCTTTGTGGCAGCCCCTGAGATATTGGAGCACTGCTATCATGTCTCCCCTAGTCCTTCTTTCTATTAAACTAGACATACCCAGTTCCTGCAGCCGTTCTTCATATGTCTTAGCCTCCAGTCCCCTAATCCTCTTTCTTGCTCTTCTCTGCACTCTTTCTAGAGTCTCCACATCTTTTCTACATTGTGGTGAGCAAAACTGGATGTAGAATTCCAAGTGTGGCCTCACCAAGGCATTATAAAGTGGTATTAACACTTCACATGCACTGAAAGGCAATGGAAGGGTTGGGATTTTTTCAATGTTCCCCATCTATCTTGCAATTTGTTTCCCTCATCTCCAGCTGCCGTGGCCAACGATGGCAGGAATGTATAAACCAAGTCTCAAGATGCCAGGATATTGCCCTACAGAAAGCTGGAAAAGACTCAAGTAGTGGGATACAGTCAGGGGAGGGCTGCTGGGGGTTGGCAGGGGTTCGGGAGAGCCTCTAGCTAAGATTCTGTGCAGTTCAGATCACCTCAAAATCCCACTCCTGGCTGGCCCCGCCCACCCCGCGTCTCCCCTCCCAGGAGTCCCCATGCAGCCCGTTTTGGGTGCAGGTAAGTGAAGGGCATGGGCGGAGGCTCGGAGAGGGCGAAAAACGGGCCTTCCGGAAGTTTGAGAAGGCCGGAAACAGGCCCACTTCCAGCCTCCAGAGCCCGGGAGGGCAAAAACACCCCCCCACCCCCCGCCGTGGTGCAGGAGTCTGACTAGGCCACACCCACCATGGCCACGCCCACTCGGCAACCAGGCAGAGAACCCCTTGCTAACATTTTTGAAGCCCAACCCACGTCTCCGTGGACATGTGGCCGGCCTGGCTAAATGCTGAAGGCACATGGAACGCTCTCAACTCCCCACTAAAGGCGGTTCCTATTTTTCTACTTGCATTTTTACGTGCTTTCGAACTGCTAGATTGGCAGAAGCTGGGACAAGTAACAGGAGCTCACTCCGTTATGTCGTGCTAGGGATTTGAACCGCCAAAATGCCGACCTTTCTAATTGACAAGCTCAGCATCTTAGCCACTGAGCCACCACATCCCTCAGTTTGATACCTCTGGTCTAATATGCCCATTTTGTTAGGACAGCAGATTGGAGACCCTCATTGGATGTTATCCAACACAGCTCAAGTCCCTGGTAAGTACACCTGTTACTTGTGCCATATAAGCCACTCCTTTAATTCAAACATTTATATCCTCTAGGGTGGAACCGGATTTCTTCGAATGATCTTACAGTTATAGCATCTTCTGGAGGTGGAGACTGGATAACGTTCAGAATGAACAAGCGAGGCTTCTATAAATAACTGGGGGCATTATTCAACCTTCAACAGCATGAAGAATAGGCATCAATTATTGAACTGAAAATGCCTTGAGAAACTGCTGTTGCTGTTCACAGGTATTTCGAGATGGAAAGGTGATTATTAAGTCCCTGCAGCTCTCAAAGCTTTTGGAGGAGAGGTAATAATTCAGTTCATGCCGAGCTCAGATTTATAGGCCTAAAGATAACGGGGTCCATTTGAGGATGCCCGGACTAAATTTCTTCCATCAATTTCAGTTCTAATTAGGTTTGCCCCAAATGCTCTACAGCAGCGGTGTCAAACTCAAGGCCCGAGGGCCGGATGCAGCCTGCAGGGTGCTTAGATCTGGCCCACGGGCCAGTGGTGGGGTTCAAACATTTTTGCTAGCGGTTCTGTGGGTGGCTTAGTGGGTGTGGCATGGTTTGGTGGGCATGGCAGGGGAAGGATAATGTGAAATCTTCATTCCGTCCCCATTCCCGGGGAAAGTTACTGCAAAAATCCCCTGATCAGCTGGGACTCGGGAGGCAGAGAATAGATGGGGGCGGGGCCAGTCACAGATGGTATTTACTGGCTCTCCGAACTACTCAAAATTTCCACTACCGGTTCTCCAGAACTGGTCAGAACCTGCTGAATACCACCTCTGCCACAGGCCCACCCTGGAAACAGTGAAGGACCAGCCCGCGGTGCCTCTGCTAGTGAAAACGGAACTCGGGGAGGCCTCAATGCAACTCATCGGGACTCCATTTTCACGGGCAGAGATCTGCAGGAGGCCATTGCAGCAGAAAACTGAGCCTCGATGAATAACGTTGAGCTGGCCATGCCCCTTGCCTCCCCCCCGAGATCAAACACAACCCTGATGTGGCCCTCAATGAAATCGAATCTGACATCCCTGCTCTACAGTGTTACATTTTGAGACTGGTTTCAATAAAACCTTAGGTCTGGCTTTAAACCTGTTTGATCTCTAGTCCAAATTGATTTCCCCCCAGACCTGTCTAAATCTGTTAATTGGAGCTGATAATTCCAGGTGTGGTGAAGGCAGAAGATTGTCAGATAAGCTTCCCTTCGACGGGGTCTCTAAGGAAAATGTAGTTTCCTTGATCAAAGGAAGAAGGAAAGAGATTAAATAGCATTTACGGGATTCTAATTGGCAAGGAAATCTAAGCGCCGATACCAAGCCTTCTCTGTTAACGGATGTGAAAAGCAGTCTAAAGCCATTGGCAGATATCTCATACAGCATTATGTTAGCTAAAAATGGTGGCTATCTAGTAGTACCTTTTGTGCCATGTGTTACAGACTAATGGAAGAGACTTTAGAGGTCTTCTATTTCAATTCTTTGCTCAAGTAGAAGCCCTATAGCATTCTGGACAAATAGCTTTTCAACCTCTTCTTAAAAACCTCCAATTATGAAACACCCATAACTTCCGGAGACAAACTGTTCCACTGATTAATTGTTCTCACTGACAGGAAATTTCTCCTCAGTTCTAGATTAGATCCCACTTTAATGGTTGTGGCCTGCCAGCAGAGCTGGCAGCAGATTCAGACAGTGAGGAGGTTGGGTTCAAATGGTCACTCATGCCCTCATCACTTCAAGGCTCGACTACTGCAATGCACTCTACATGGGGCTGCCCTTGAAGAGTGTTCGGAGACTGCAGCTGGTCCAGAATGCAGCCGCGCGAGCAATATCAGGGGTACCTCGGTACACCCGTGTTACACCTATCCTCCGCGAGCTGCACTGGCTCCCTATTAGTCTCCGGACGCGCTACAAAGTGCTGGTGATTACCTTTAAAGCCCTACATGGGACTGGACCTGGATATCTGAGAGACCGTCTCCTGCTACACACCTCCCAACATCCGATAAGAACTCACAGGTTAGGCCTCCTCCGGGTGCCGTCTGCCGGGCAATGCCGGCTGGCGACCACTCGGGGGAGAGCCTTTTCTGTTGCTGCTCCGGCTCTGTGGAACGAGTTACCAACAGAGATCCGGACCATCCCCACCCTTGCAGCCTTCCAAAAAGCCACCAAAACCTGGCTGTTCCGGCAGGCCTGGGGTTGCTGACTCAAACCAGGTCAACCCCCAATTAACCCAGATGTATGTTGTGTTTTTAAAATGTTTGTATTGTTTTATGTTCTTCCCCTGTATGTTATTTTATTTTATTCGTACTTGTAAGCCGCCCTGAGTCCTCCCCCCCCCCCCCGGGATTGGGCAGCATATAAACCCATTAAATTGACAATTGAGTTGAAGGAGGGGCTGAGGAAAGCTCAGATGAGGGCTTTGCATTGGAGGCAGAGAGGGGGCCATGGCCGTCTGACATTTATCAGCTGCCTTCGGAGTCAAGAGGTCAGTGAGGCAGAAGAACAGCTGGAGCCTGTTCCCAGTATGTGCATGCACAGAGTTTCCAGGCGAAGGAACAGTGGGTGGACTTGGGAGTAAGGCCACAGGTGGATGGTGAATGGCCCTTCCCATAGGGAATAAAAGAGGAGCAAAGGGGGAGGGGAGTTTGCAGGAGACAACAAGTTCATTCCTGCAATCTTGCCAAGTATCGCGGCGTCTGAAAGATATCGGCCTGGCCACTCTCCAAGCCTGATAAAGGTCGGTAATTGTGAACTATCTTGAGAGACTGTGGGAGAGGAAAGACTTTGCTGGAGAAGAATTCACTGTAAATTAAATAAAAGGCGTTTATTCCACTATATTACTTGCCTTTGAGGGCATTAAAAAGAAAAGGTTGGGCTAAATTCTTGGCATTGTACTGGGATATTCATTGCTACTGCCTTCTTTGCAATTGCTTTTTTGACTATCCGATTTTAGTCTACATTCTTTGGACTTCATACAAGCAGACGAACAAACACCCTGTAATTGCAGCAATTGTAGAAAGTAAAGATAGTTGAATCTGGCCTTTTTTTATTGTTCTCTATAAAAAAACAGTAAATGATTTTCACTGCTCTTAAAATATAACAAATATGCTATGCTGTGCTATAACTCTGTACCTTCTCAAAGACCAGTTTCATAAATTTATTAAAAGTGGTTAAAATTTGTGAGGGTGCCAATTTCATAAGTTAACAGTTGGTTAAGCCACTGGATATCTCTCCTTCATTGATTTAAGAATTTAATTTGCATGCTTAATATCAACAGTTCATTAGTATATAATCACCACTGGGCAAGTGTAGCAATAGGACATGGAATCCTGTCTATACAATGGTTCATTTGAGATTTTCCAATTCTTGCAATTGGCTTATTATGGATAATTTGATGGTATGGGAGGATATTTTTTACACTGAGCTGTGTATTTTTGTATGTGTTCCATTGCCTTGACCGGAACAATATAATTTCTGTTGGATTTACCATTTCTTAATAAATTAAAAACATTAAATAAAAATAATAAACCCTAGTTTTTAGACCACCAAATAAGATAAGCTTTATTGTCCCTTTTTTCGGTGCACACAATGGCAGACATTAAAAAGGAACTTCTAATGGACAATCTCAAAAGTATGTGTGTCTGTGTTTGTATTTATATGTATGTCTGTATGTACATACATATACAAACTTACAAACACACACACACACAGATCCGTCTTCTCTCTCTGCCTCCCTCCCTAATCCAGGCCCTGCTCAAGCAGGAGACCCTATACCTGTTATGGGGAACCTATGGCATGCATAAGCCGTCACCAGTGTAGCTGCACTGCGCATGCACGCACATGGGAGGCATGCATGCATGCGTGAGGAGAGCACGGTGTGTGTGTGTGTGCAGCGTGCCTCCCACGCTCCGTTTTTGGCACTAGGAGGCTTCAGTGAAAGCCTCCGGAGCCTGGAGAGGGCAAAAAACAGGACTTCCGTAAGTTCAGAAACGGGCGTGTTTCCAGCCTCCGGAGAGCCTCCGAAGCCAGGGGAGGCTGTTTTTGCCGTCCCAGAGACTCGAGGAAAGCCTCTGGTGATTTCAAAAGCTACAGCTTCTTCCAGGCCCACACTATATACCATAAAGACATTTTTTTCATTATTAAAGGAAACTGCTTCACAGGAAATAGCTAGGTTTTTTTTCCTCTGGAAAGCGTAGCAGCTTTTGCAAACATTCACCATTCCTGGTAAGGAGTGATTTGAGATTGCTTTTCTACTCTGGGATAGAAGGAGGCTATTTCATCCTATTTCAGATATTTCAGAGGTAAAAGGGACTTCTTTGAATGATACTCCAATTTCTGGTGCCTTTATGGACATGTTCCTGCTATTTTTTGGCCAGCAATTCAGAAGGAATTTGCCACCGACTTCTTGTATTTCTCGCCTACACACAATTTCCTAATCTATACTACAGGCTTTGGATTCCCTTGTAGTCTCCTCTCCGCGTAATGCGAAAGCCACCTCTGCTGTGCTTTTTCCTGATATCCATCAGGTTTGGCTAAGTGCCTGCCAGCTGCTGTCCTGATAGTCCTTGACTTACAACTTTCCATTTAACAACCACTTGGAAGTTATGATCACGTTGAGAAAAGCAACTTGCAGCAGGTCCTCAGACGTGGAAATGTTGCATGTCCCTGCTAATCAAAATTATTTGGAAAAGGGACAAGGAGAAAAACTCTGCCCAATTTATTCTTTCTTCCTTTCTTTTTTCTCTTATTTTTTCTTTCTTTCTCTTATTTTCTTTCTTTCTTTTTCTTTCCCTTTTTCTTTCCCTGTTTCTTTCTAATTTTCTTTGTCTTATTTTCTTTTTCTTTCTTTTATTTTCTTTTTCTTTCTTATTTTCTTTCTTTCTCTTTTTCTTTCTTTCTTTCCTTTTTCTTTCGCTCTTTCTTTTTCTTATTTTCTTTCTTCCCCTTTTCTTCTTTCTTCTTATTTTTTCTTCATTTCTTTCATTCTTTTCTCTCTTCCCTTCCTACTATTTTTACAAATTATCCAAGGCGGAAAACATCTTCAACCCACTTTCTTCCTCCTATTTTCCCACACAATAAGTGTGACAGATGAGCTGGGTTGAGAGAGCAACTCTCCCAAGCTCACCCAGCTGCCTTTCATGCCTGAAACGGGACTAGAAGTCACAGTCTCCAGCTTTCTGGTCAGGTGCCTTATACCTCGTGACTTCATCTACCATCTGTGAAAACAGAAGCCAGGCCAAGTCTAAAGTGCGTAGCTTGCAAGACCTCAGGAAACAAACATGTGATCAGCATACAGATTATTGCAGTGTTATCACTACAGAGTAATTACAACCTTCGGACAGGCTGTGTTTTCAGTGTGTCTGACTTTGCCACAAGATTTTGTAAGAGCTGTCTAGTGCTTTTGATTAAAATCACACTCCTGACCTCTCTGAATGCTTTTGAAGCAAAGAAGGGCCATGACACAAGACTTCTGCACTGGAGGACCAAGGCAAACCCCAATAATTGCTTGTTCCTCTTTCTAGAATCCGCAGTGCCCAGAAAAGGAAAACCAGTGAACAGAAGACGCCAAAATGGCTGCAGTGGACATCTATTTTCTGAGCTCCCCCAGGAGGAGGTTTCTAATGAAGGTGCGACCACTTTCAGGATCCTTGAGCCTGTTTTGACACAATGCATTCAAATGCTTGTTGACACAAGCTGAAAATTATGGATGTGCTGGGGGTGTTGAACATAAGAATCACAGGGCTGGAAAGGACCTCAGAGGACCTCTTACAGACCAATGCCCTGCTCAAGAAAGAACATCATCCCACTCAAATGGTTCTCCATTCTGGTTTTGGAAACCTCCAATGATGCAGCAGCCACAACTCCAGGAGGGAAGCCACTCCATTGATCAATTGTTCTCACTATCGTAAACTTTCTTCCTCTTTCTAGGTTGGATCTCTCTTTAACAAGCTTCCACCCATCATTTCTCTGATGCTGTTGTGGCCCGCCAGTGGCAGCAGATTCGGAGAGTGAGGAGGTTGGGGAGGAAGATGGGCCAGTCCTGGAGTCTGGAGAAGGCTCTGATGTGGGCTCTGCGTCGGAGGCAGAGAGGGGTCCAGGGCCGTATGCCAGTTATCAGATGCCTTGGGAGATGGAGATCAATGAGGCAGACTGGAGCCTGTTCCCAGTGTGTGCATGCGCGGAGTTGCCAGATGAAGGGAACATCTAAAGAACAGGGGTCGACTTGGCAGTAAGGCCACAGGTGGACGATCAATGTCCCCTCCCAGAGGAAATAAAAGAGGAGCGAAAGGGGAGTGGAGTTTGCAGGAGACAATGAGTTTGCTTAATTGGTTCCTGACTCTCCCGAGATTCCTTGCCAGGTTTTGCAGATATCGGCCTGGCAGCTCTCCAAGTCAGATAAGGTCTGTGATGGTAAATCCTCCCTTGAAAGACTTTGCTGGATGTGAATGAGCAAAATTCAATTAATAGAAGGGATTTTTGTTGGGACCAGGAGTTTGCTTCATGCTCTTGGGAAGCCTCGGTCAGAACAGGTGCTTCAGAGAATAAGTCAATCCCCTCTTCTCTGTAACAGTCCCTCAAGTATTGGAAGAACGCTATCAGGTTCCCCCCTTATCCTATTGTTTTATTGGCTAGATTACACTTAGCCATCCCTCAACCATTCGTCATATGATTTAGCCTTCAGATCCTCAGTCATCTTTGTTGTTTGTGCTGGTGAATCAAGCAAAGGCCCTTGTATGCTTTCCAACCCAAGGTGTCTTGAAGGTCAAAAAAGTCAAGATGGCAGCCACAACCATGGAATCATAGCCCTAGCTTTGGAGACATCTCTGCTCTAACCATTACTTCTGAACAAAGATGGCACAGTTTCTCATTGAATTGGTGTGATGGTGCACTGGTTAGAATGCAGTACTGCAGCCTACTTCTGCCAAATGCCAGCAGTTCGATCCTGACCGGCTCAAGGTTGACTCAGCCTTCTATCCTTCCGAGTTCAGTAAAACGAGGACTCGAATTGTTGTGGGGGGAAGTATGCTGACTCTTAGAGAGGGTTGTAAAGCACTGTGAAACGGTATATAAGTCTTAAGTGCTATTGGTATATACCGCTTCACAGCACACTTTGAGTGCTTTATAATGTCATCATATTTCCCCCCCATCAATTTGGGTCCTCGTTTTACCGACCTCGGAAGGATGGAAGGCTGAGTCAACCTTGAGCCTCGTCAGGAGTCGAACTCCAGGCTGTGGGCAGAGTTGGCCTGCAGAATTGCATTTTAACCACTGTGCCACCACAGAGCCTTGCAACACACATGCTAACACATGTGCTTCACTACTTCAGGCTCCCTCCAACCCCAAGAAGAGGCAGTTTTGCCAATACAATAAAACTTATGCAATTTGATATGGTGAAGCACAGAACAGTTCTGGATTTTAAGCAAAGAAAATTCTAAACCTATAGCATAGAAGGCATTTCTCCCCATGTACTTTGCTATGCTCATTACTGACCAAGGAAATTTGCCCGGAAATACTTTAAACAGCAAATGGCCACACGTTGTGCTCGATTGCTTTCCTCAATTATTTATACAATTCTATATTTTACAAGGGTTAAGTATTGATTGCTTCTTGCTTGCTCTTCAAAGGGGAGATGTAGCTATCGGTTGTGTTACACAGCCAGGGGGAAAAACATTTTTTTACCAACTGTGCTCAGCAAGATTTTAGTTTTGGTGCCACATTTTAATGCCAATACATTCTGGGATAAATAGGCATGCAAGTTTCTGGAAGGGGACTCCTCATTTACCTTAAAAAATGCAAACCACTTGTAGCTATTCAAGACAACCTCGAAGCCCTGGTTGTAAATTATGGTGAAAAAGCCGTAATTCCCACGATCGTCCTCAGCTACGTCAAGTTTCTGAAGATGTACAGTTATTTTTTTCTCCACAGGACCTAAAAAACGAAACAGCGAAGAGTTTTCAGTAACTGAAGATGAAGAGCTGACATAGCAGTAACAGTGTTAATTGCCTATTCCTTAATATGCAATAAATATTTATTTTTTTAAAAAAACTGTTTTTATCTGGCCTTATTTTAGCTGACTGAATTCAGACCTGAGATTAATTGGTAAAAAGCAAGCTTTAAAATGTTTGAATAAATATGCAAGCATATAAATCCTGCTTTCCAATTTTGAATAAGAGCCGAGGTGGCGCAGTGGTTAAATGCAGCACTGCAGGCTACTTCAGCTGACTGCAGTTTGGCTGTTCAAATCTCACCGGCTCAGGGTTGACTCAGCCTTCCATCCTTCCGAGGTGGGTAAAATGAGGACCCGGATTGTTGTTGGGGGCAATATACTGACTCTGTAAACCGCTTAGAGAGGGCTGAAAGCCCTATGAAGCGGTATATAAGTCTAACTGCTATTGCTATTGCTATAATATTTTGGGGTATAATTTGTTTTTAATATTTAAAAACCCCTTGAGTTCTATTGTCAATCTATTTGAGGCCCAGCTTAAGAACCACATGAAAATATATATTAATTGCTCAGCCGATAGTAGTTAGATTGGTAATAACCCTTTGACAGAAATTCTATCTCTTAACCCGACATACAGTTAAACCTATTATAGTATCTATAGAAAAATGAACACATAAAATATGTTAATATGGTAGACACAAAACATTTACGATATGTGGTACTTTTTATGAATGTTATTGACAAAAATAAGAACAAGATTCTTCAGCACTATAAAATACTCTGGTCAAATATTTAATAGAATAATTTTATGTATCATTTTTATGTTTATTATCTTTTTATCATCTGTTTTACTGTGTTCTGTTTTAAATAGAAAAATATTTGAATCTTTTAGTTATGTTTTAGGTGCCATTTTGAGTTTATCTTTCGTTGTATAGCTTGGCTAGTTAATGTTCTGAACATTACCATCTTTTTCAGTTTGACCTTATACCAAATGTTTCTTTTATTCATTTTACTTCCTTTTGCTTTGATCATATTTCTTTTTGATGATGCCTTTAGATGTTAATATTGCCGTGTTATTTAAACAATGTCTACAATCTATAAAGGAGATTTAAAAAAAAGATTATGCTACTAACATTTTCGGTTCTTTATTTTTAAACAAAGCCATTTAAAAGAAAAAGATAAAATCTCCTAGTTGAACAGAAATGCTTAACATTTATGCAGTTCTTGGTATTCTCCAAACGTAACTGTTCGCTTGCTGACATTTCAATACCCAACTAGATAACATCATCAATGCAAAATGTCTATGGAGATTTTCGGTCATAGTTGTTCCAAAGGTGCTTTTTAAAGAGGCAACTGGACTTCCTTGGTTTTTCTTTGAAGATGTTTCGCTTCTCATCCAAGAAGCTTCTTCAACTCTGATTGGATGGTGGGAAAATGGGAGGCTCTACACTCCTTGCAGACAGCTGGTCATTTGCATCCTTTGGGAGAGTCATTGAGGCCACTTGGAGGTTTGTCTGTGTCCTTAGGGTCGCCTGAGTAGTGCAGATCGATGTTGGGAAAAAGGCTCCACACCCATTTGCACTACTCAGGTGACCTCGAGAACACAGACAAACCTCCAAGTGGCCTCAACGACTCTCTAAAAATCCAAATACCTGAATACTTTTCGGCGAGGTAGTGCAGTGGTTAAATGTAGCACTGCAGGCTAGTTCAGCTGACTGCAGTTCTGCAGTTCGGCTGTTCAAATCTCACCGGCTCAGGGTTGACTCAGCCTTCCATCCTTCCGAGGTGGGTAAAATGAGGACCTGGATTGTTGTTGGGGGCGATATGCTGACTCTGTAAACCGCTTAGAGAGGGCTGAAAGCCCTATGAAGCGGTATATAAGTCTAACTGCTATTGCTACTTGAAAAGTACCTTTGGGATCATCACTGCAAATGAGCACGGGGCAATAAAATTCGCTCTGCGAGAGAAATGGGCAGTCCCTAAATTTAATAAATAGAATAAATAAATTTCTCAAAGCAAGCACACCAACAACTCCACGGCTCAATCTGGAGCCACTGATACTCTCTTCCATTGGGCTCAAGGAACTATACCCAGATTGTTTTCTTGATTCCTTTTAATAAAATGCTTTGGGATTGAAAACCTACCTAAAGATAGTTTTCTATTTAAGATACCTTCATAATTCAGTTTAGTCAGCGTGAAATGGAGCTTAGTTAGGTAGCATGAGGAGGCTGTATATTTTGCAGTATCGGGACTGTCGTTGAGTCAACAGCGGGTTAGAGGAGGAGCTGCTGCGGGACAGAGATGACGGTTGCTCCTTAAAAATTATGATTTCAATCGATTCCAATCAAGCTTTTTTACTAGGGATTTAAATCGCCTTGGTTTAAATCAAATCCACCCTGATACTCCAATTTAAAATTCTAATAATCTCACTTTTGGGGGGAGGAAATCCCCTGAGGTGGGGTGCCACAGCAGAGGAGGCATCTGGGGCTCATCAAACGTACTATAAATGCCTAATGGAGGTAACTACAACATGCCTTCTCTGGCAGATCCATGGGAATGGGCAGAGGTAATCAGAGAGGGATGCGTTGGCTCAGTGGCTAAGACGCTGGGCTTGTTGATCAAAAAGGTCGGCAGTTCGGCGGTTTCGAATGCCTAGTGCCGCGGAACGAAGTGAGCTCCCGTGACTTGTCCCAGCTTCTGCCACCCTAGCAGTTCATAAGCACGTAAAAATGCAAGTAGAAAAATAGGGACCACCTTTGGTGGGAAGGGAACGGCGTTCTGTGCGCCTTTGGCGTTCAGTCATGCCGGCCACATGACCACGGAGACGTCTTTGGAGAGCGCTGGCTCTTCGGCTTTGAAAGGGAGATGAGCACTGCCTCCTAGAGTCGGGAACGAGCAGCACTTATGTGCTAGGGAACCTTTACCTTAACAAAGAGGGACAGTCCTTCAAAAATAATTGGCCCCTCGCCATGAAAGGATTTGAAGATTATGACCAGCACCTTGAATTGGCCTGGAAGCAACCTGACAACCAATGCAGCTTATGGAGCAGAGATGGAAAGTCTGCCAGTCTAGGAGCATATATAACTGCCTGTGCAGCTGCATTCAGCCCCAGCAGAAGTTTTTGGGATAGTCTTCAAGGGCAGCCCACAAGGGGTGATAGTCACTTACTTTCCCTACCGGTTCACAAATGTGAGTGCACGTGTCCCATCCACGCATGCACTCGGCCTTCCGTGCATGCGCTTTGATTGAGTGTGTGGCTTGCATGCATGCACACGACTTGAAAACATACCTAAATAGGATGGCATAGAGTTTGGGCAGGTGGGTGCCCCCCCTCCCCCCGCAATTTCCACTACCGGTTCAATTGGGAGGTGCCCAGGGAATGACTGACAGTGAGCAGAGCCAACCTGAAGCAAATGTCTTAATATCTGGCCGATGGTCTATAAACAGCAATAATAATAACTACCATATTTTTGGGAGTATAAGACGCACCAAGATTTTGAAGAGATCATTTAAAAAAAAGTTTTGCACTCTAACCCTAACCTCCCAAAACATCTGCACACCTCATTTTTGGGCATGCAGGTTATTTGAGAAGCCTGCAAAGTGCTCCTAGGGGCTGGGGGGGGGGCAAAAATGAGTTAAAAATGCCTGTTTTTCATGAAAACGAGCCCATTTTTTGCCCATAAAAGGGCATGCATAGCTGTATTCAGTGTATAAGATTTTACCCAGATTTTACTCTCTTTGGGGGGGGGAGGTGCGTCTTATACTCCAAAAAGTACAGTATTTCTGGTTGAACCAATACTGGGCCTTAAAAATTGAAATACAGAAATTAAGCAAGAGTGTTTCCCAAAATTATTGCCCCATTTAGGTGTGCAACAATAGAAGGTGTTAAAATGAGAACCCTTAACGAATTGTTTCATTTTACAACATTACAACATTTGCAACAACAACAAAAAAAGAGAATTATTTAATTTTACAACATTAGATTACAAAAGACAGGTAACCTTGGAACCAACCACTTTCCACACACACACATATATAGGTAGTCCTTGACTTACGACCACAAATGACCCAAAAAATTTCCATTGCTAAGTGAGACAGTTGTTAAGTGGGTTTTGCTTCATTCTGAAAACTTTCTTGCCACAACTGTTAAGTGAATCACTGCACTTGTTAAGTTAGTAACACGGTTTTTACGTGAATCGGGTTTTCCGTTGACTTTGCTTGTCAGAAGGTCGTAAAAGGGGATCACATGACCACGGGACACTGCGACCGTCATAAATATGAACCCGTTGCCAAGCTTCCAAATTTTGATCACCTGATCATGGGGATGCTGCATCAGTTGTAAGCTTGAAAAAAAAAGTTATAAGTCACTTTTTTCAGTGCTGTTGTAACTTTGAATGGTCACTAAATGAATAGTTGTAAGGCGAGGACTACCTGTACATGTACACTCAACCATGAGAGAGAGAAAGAGAGAAAAATAGATAAAGAGAAAGACAGATGAAAAAAAGGGAGAGATAGAAAGAGAGAAAAATAAAGAGAAAGACAGAGAAAAGAGAAAGAATGATAGAGAGAAAAATAAAGAGAGAGGAAAAGAGAAGAAAGAGTGATAGAGAGAAAATAGATAAAGAGAAAGAAAGAGAGAGGGAAGAGAGAAAAAAGAGAGAGTGATAGAAAGAGAGAAAAATAGATAAAGAAAAAGAGGAAGAGGGAAAAAGAGTGATACAAAAAAGATAGAGAAAAAGAGAGAGGAAGAGAGAAAAAGAGTGATAGAAAGAGATAAAAATAAAGAGAAAGAGAAGAGAGTGATAGAAGAGAAAGAAAGACAGATAAAGAGAAAGAGAGAGGAAGAGAAAAAAGAAAGAATGAGAAAGAAAATAGAAAAAGAAAAAGAAAAAAGAGAAGAGAAAAAAGAGAGGAAGTGAGAGGAAGAGAGAGAAAAAGAGAGAAAGAAAGAAAGAGAAAGAGTTGGAGAGAGAGAGAAAAGGAGGGAGGGGAGCGAGAGAATAGCAGTAATTGAACAAAACTAAAGCTTTGGGATAAAGTCTAAATTGACCATAAATCCCTAACATTTGCAAATATTTTTACACACACACACAAGCACATAAATCTGCTTACATTTCCTTAACAGAAAAAAAACCCACATTCACATGACTGAAATTCTTGCTGACTAAATAGTAAGTTTCAGGCACAAGACAAGTTCAAAAATTATTTCCATTTCTCTTAAAGCTGCAGGATGCCAAAGTACAACTTAATTTCATTTTATTTTTCTGTTCCGCAAACAGCTGGTTGATTGCACCTCATAGAGGCCTCTAAGGGTGGGGAAATTCCGCCACCGCTCCCAGATCTCTTGGTTAAAGGGCATGTGATCACAAATTGAACCAAAAGCTTTACAAAAGGAAAAATATAAAATCAGTTCAGTTACCAAAGGAAACCACCGATTCCCTCTTTGTTCTCCTTTGAAAGTCTGGTTGAGCAACCCACATCAGGAAGGCAACATTTTTCAAGATTTCTATTTCTTAAGCAGCAGTGTTTTTCCCCCCTAAAATTATATCGTTGCCTGCTGAAAATTTAGCATAATCCGAAGAAAGGTGACATTTGGTGTAGGAGTTACAGACAGCTGTTCGGCATCTGCACGGAAATATAGTTTTTTTAAACTTTAAACCTGGAGTTCTGCACAGCTGCATTTCCTCCTTTATTAGAAACAAAAGTTAGCAGAGAAAATGAAGGAAGCTTTGCATCCATTTTTCACCCACAGCAAAATTTTCCATGCCATACATGAAAGATCGTAAATGGTGCTCTTTCACGTTTTTTGGGAATTATTTTCATAAAATATTGCTGTAATAGCTCATACAGATAGTCCTCAACTTACAATCGTTCATGTAGGGACCAATTAAAGTTACAAGGCCAATAAAAAAAGTGACTTATGACCGACCGGTCCTCACACTTACAATTATACCCATAGTCATGTGATCATAATTTGTGATACTTGGCATCCAGCATATAGTTAGTCCTTGACTTACGAACCAAAATTGAGCCCAGAATTGCTGTTGCTAAGCAAAAAAATTTTTTGTTAAGTTCATTTTGCCCCGTTTTACAACCTTTTTCGCCACCCTTGTTAAGTGAATCTGGCTTCCCCATTGACTTGGCTTGTCAGAAGATCGCCAAAGGGGATCACATGATTCCCCAGGACACGGAAACCGTCATAAATATGAATCGGTTGCCAAGCCTCTGAATTTTGATCAATGGACCATGAGGATGCAGCAGCAATCGTAAGTGTGAAAATGGTCATAAGTCACTTTTTTCAGTGTTGCAACTTTGATCGGTCACTAAATGAATAATTGTAAAGCGAGAACTACCTGTACATGTACACTCACCCATGCGAGAAAGAGAGAGAAAAATAGAGAAAGAGAAAGAGAGGAAGAGAGAAAAAGTGATAGAAAAAGAGAAAAAATAGATAAAGAGGAAGAGGAAGAGAGAAAAAGAGAGAAAGAGAAAGAGAGTGATAGAGAGAAAAATAGATAAAGAGAAAGAGAAAAAGTGATAGAAAGAGAGAAAATAGATAAAGAGAAAGAAAGAAAAAGTGATAGAAAGAGAAAAATAGATAAAGAGGAAGAGGAAGAGGGAAAAAGAGAGAAAGAGAAAGAAAAAGTTATAGAAAGAGAGAAAATAGAGAAAGAGAAAGAGAAAGAGAAAAAGTGATAGAAAGAGAGAAAATAGCGAAAGAGGAAAGAGAAAAAGTGATAGAAAGAGAGAAAAATAGATAATGAGGAAGAGGAAGAGAGAAAAAGGGAGAAAGAGAAAGAGAGAAAGAATGATAGAGAGAAAAACAGATAAAGAGAAAGAGAAGTTATAGAAAGAAAATAGATAAAGAGAAAGAGAGAGGAAGAGAAGAGAGAAAAAAGAGAAAGTGAGAGAGAGAAAAGAGAGAGAAAGAAACAGTCACAAAATGAACTGTTATAAGTTGAGGACTACCTGTATTTAAAATAGTTGCAGCATCCTTTCCAGTCACCTTGTGACAAGCAAAGTTAATGGAGAAATCCAGATTCGCTTAACAACCCCGTGATTCACTTAACAACTGCAGTGCCTCCTTTAACACCCTGGCACAAAAGGTCATAAAATCAGGCATGACTCGCTTAAAAAATCTCCTTTCTCAGCAGCGGAAACTGGATCCTAACTGTCGTTGCAAACAGAGGACCACATCTACATGCCCATAAGGAGCATTGTTAAAAAACCAAAGAGTTGAGAAATACAGAACAAGGATATGTACTTCTGTACAGTGGGAATGTTTCCCACCCGCCCTGATCTCAATTATTATTATTTTTAGGTCAGTATAGTGGCCATAAAAGAAAATACCATTTATTTTTATATTCCTCTCTAAGGACTGCCTTCTCCCACCGTCTTCCTGGACAAAATAACTTGCAAAAAATACAAAGCTAACTTGTTTTGCATTAATGGTGACGCACTTCTCATAGCTATAAGTGATAAGTGTCATTTTAGGGATTCAAGAATCTGATTTTTGCAAATAAGCACCGAAAAATAGCCCAGACATCCAGAAAGAAGGTTAAAAACCCAAACCAAAAAGAAATAGAAATAGCAGGGAGGAAAATAGAGGAAGTTTAAGAGGCCTGACACGATTCATAAACCACTGAAGTTTCTGCTTGAGACATGTTACCGGTACTACTATCACATGGAAGGAAACCACAGCTCTTAACCTTGACGCTGGAAATTAGCAATGTACTTCTGATAATAAAAACTGCAAAGCCATTATCCCCTCCTTGTAAACATTCCCCAAATTTGGACTTTAGATGGACTATGCTAATTTTAAAAAGGTCCCTATGATTTTAGTTGGTGATAGGAAACAAGGACAGGTTGTTGCAAACAAGTTGCAAAAGTTTTAAACCGTAGCAAAGGAGAAGTTAATCGTAAAAGGTAAGGTTCCCCTCGCACATATGTACTAGTCGTTCCTGACTCTAGGGGGCGGTGCTCATCTCCGCTTCAAAGCCAAAGAGCCAGCGCTGTCTGAAGACGTCTCCGTGGTCATGTGGCTGGCATGACTCAACGCCAAATGCTGTTCCCTTCCCACCAAAGGTGGTTCCTGTTTTTCTACTTGCATATTTTACGTGCTTTCGAACTGCTAGGTTGGCAGAAGCTGGGACAAATAATGGGAGCTCACTCTGTTACATGGCGCTAGGGATTCGAACCGCTGAATTGTTGACCTTTCTGATCGACAAGCTCAGCGTCTTAGCCACCGCGTCCCACCTAAGTTAATTGTACACTGAGATAAATGAGGCTTCAGTGAGGAGTTAGGTACATATGCACACAAACTGTATGGACAGTTGATTTGGGGAGGGTGGGGCAGTTATGGCCTGAGCTAGCATTGAAACATGAGCAGAGGTGTCCTACCATGGCCCCCTTAAAAACCTGCGGACTTCAACTCCCAGAATTCCCCATGTTGGCTGGGGGAATTCTGGGAGTTGAAGTGCACAGGTCTTAAAGGGGCCAAGGTTGGACATCCCTGAACATGGGTTTAGTTCAGGGGTGGGTTTCTCGCCCCGTTCCAACTGGTTCGGTTGGAACGGGGCCGGCGGCGTCCTTGTGCACGCGCGCGTGCACGCATGCGTACTAGCGTCTGTGCAACGCTCCAGCTGCTCCTGGACGATTGCGCAGGCGCTGTATGCGTCCTGTGCATGCGTGGAAGCGCAGAACTTGTCAAAACCGGGTAAGGACCGTGGGCGGGCGCGCCCTTCGCCGTTCCCGGAAGTTACTTACTTCCGGGTTCGGCGACCAACCGGTTCGCAGGGACCGCCGTGAACCGGTTGAAACCCACCCCTGGTTTAGTTTGGATAGGGATTGAAAAGGGAAGATTTTGCTCTAATTAAAGATTGGCTGGCCAAATATTAACCAAACCAAGGCCGTTAACTGGAGATGGGTAAGGAGACACAGATTTAAGAAAAGTGATAAGAAGAGGAGGGTTAGGTGGTGGAACATGGGCCCTGGGAAACTGGCAACAGTGTGAGTGATGGAGGGGACATAGCAATAGCACTTAGACTTATATACCGCTTCACAGTGCTTTACAGCCCTCTCTAAGCGGTTTACAGAGTCAGCTCCCCAAAATCTGGGTCTTCATTTTACCCACCACGGAAGGATGGAAGGATGAGTCAACCGTGAGCCAGTCAGGATCGAATTGCTGGCGCTGGGCAGAGTTAGCCTGCAATACTGCATGTTAACTACTGCGCTACCATGGCTCTTAATATGACTATGTATTATTTTATTTATTAATGTTTTGAATTGAGATGAGTGTTTATTGATTTAGAAGCCTTTAGGGTTTATAGATTTGAACTGCCACATACCTATTAATTCTGTCATATTTGCCTTGCAAAATCACTGGAAAAATCTTTTTTTTAAAGTTGTTTATTAAATTATATGCCACGCATCTCTCTCTTTCAAGCAACTTTAAGCTTTCCTTTATCCCGAACATGGAACTAAAAAACTTTTCCAAGTGGCATCTCTGCTGAAGGAAGGCTGCTCCATAAATATTTCTGGAAAGCAACAGGTTTGGTGTTTGATACCTAAAGTGTGTGTTATCAGTTCAGTTGAAGTGAAAAAAATGAGAATTAGGGGGCACTGAGTCAGAATGGAGGAAAAATGTTTGCACAGCCCAGATTGTCAAAACAATTCTTCTGTTTGCACAATCTGCAAAATCCAATCAACCGTATGAGTCACGGGGGATGACTGGTTTCATCTTAAAAATGGTCATTGAGTTTCTACAAATGCTGAATTGCAAATTAGGTAAGGTAAAGGTTCCCAATTACCTCCCAAAGACCCATTAGATCCCACAGATTAGGCCTCCTCCGGATTCCATCTACTGGCCAATGTCGCCTGGCTACTACCCGGAGGAGGGCCTTCTCTGTGGCTGCTCCGGCCCTCTGGAACGAACTCCCCGCGGAGATTCGGACCCTCACCTCCCTCCAGGCTTTCCGTAAAGCCGTGAAAACCTGGCTGTTCCGGCAGGCCTGGGTTGACGAGTTCTCTTCCCCCCCTCGAATTGTGTGACTGTTGATTGTTTTTAATTTTTCTCTGTATCTTGTTTGTGTGTTACCTGTTTGTGCCCCCCCCCCCTTTCCTGGGTTTGTTAGCCTCCCTGAGTCCCTTCGGGAATAGGGCAGCATATAAATGCAATAAACCTTCAACCTTCCCTTCGCACATATACACTGTCCGAAGACGTCTCCGTGGTCATGTGGCTGGCATGGCTAAACACCGAAGGCGCACGGAACACTGTTAGTTTCCCACCAAAGGTGGTTCCTATTTTTCTACTTGCATTTTTACGTGCTTTTCGAACTGCTAGGCTGGCAGAAGCTGGAACAAGTAACGGGAGCTCACTCCATTACATGGCGCTAGGGATTAGAACCGCCGAACTGCCAACCTTTCGATTGACAAGCTCAGCATCTTAGCCACTGAGCCACAGCGTTCCTACATTGCAAATTGCAAATTACCCAAATTTATTTTAACTCGGTTTAGCATGGTGAATAAAAGTCCCAGCCTGACTGTGTTTAGTTACCAACTTCCACCAGAAATGTTGACACAAATTGAGGACAATGAGATTTGTAGTTCGGTGGGGAGAGGCGGCCTAGAGGCAGCTACCCCTCTTAAGTTGTGGGGACAAGGGGGAGGGGGATATTAGGGTAGGTTAAATCAGGCCAATGTTTTAACAGCAAAGCAGCACACTGGGGGCCCTACGACAACTACTCACAGGAATAAAAATGTAAACAGTTGATAAAATTAAAACGTATATTTATTATATTGGCACTTCCAATTTCTATTAATGCAAGTTAGTATGAATAAAAATGTCAATAAAATGTAATTTTTTTTACAAAAAAAATGTAACAGGTTGTGAATGCTCCACACTGGAAGTTTTTAAGAAGAGGTTGGATAACCATTTGTCTGAAGTGGTGTAGGGCTTTCTGCCTAAGCAAGAGGTTGGACTAGAAGACCTCCAAGGTCCCTTCCAACTCTGTTATTCTATCCTATCCTATCCTAATAAATATGTTGCTGTAATTATATGATACCAGGTTTATTGAAGGGTTAACATACACAGATTAGTATAGGGCCCCTATGCTCGTCCCCCCCCCCTCCCCAGGCCCATGAATTAAGAGAGGCCCTGGGTTAAATCGATTGTCTATGAGATTCTCAATCATCCAGGTCGTGATTGTCCTAAAGATGTTTTTTTTCCAAAAGGCAACTGGACTTTCTTGGGTTTTTTTTTTTCTTTGAAAACCTTCCACTTTTCAAGAAATGAAGTGAGAAATGTGAAGTGGGAGTGCAGAATGCACTCTAGAAAAGAGTGCAGAGAAGAGCAACAAAGAGGATTAGGGGTCTGGAGGCTAAAACGTATGAAGAACGGTTGCAGGAACTGGGTATGTCTAGTTTAATGGAAAGAAGGACTAGGGGAGACATGATGGCAGTGTTCCAATATCTCAGGGGCTGGCACAGAGACAAGGGGGTCAAACTATTCTCCAAAGCACCAGAAAGCAGGACAGAAGCAATGGGTGGAAACTAACCAAGGAGAGAAGCACTTAGAACTGAGGAGAAATTTCCTGACAATTAGAACAATTAATCAGTGGAACAACTTGCCTCCAGAAGTTGCAAATGCTCCAACACTGGAAATTTTCAAGAAGAGATTGGATAACCATTTGACGGAAATAGTATAGGTTTTCCTGCCTAGGCAGAGGGTTGGACTAGAAGACCTCCAAGGTCCCTTCCAACTCTGTTATTCTATATTCTAAGAAAAGCAAAGAAAACACTTGGAAACAAAGTTTTGTTTCAAAGAAAACAACATTGGAAGTTTTTAAGAAGAGATTGTACAACCATTTGACTGAAGTAGTATAGGTTTTCCTGCCTAGGCAGGGGTTGGACTAGAAGACCTCCAAGGTCCCTTCCAACTCTGCTATTCTATATTCTAAGAAGAGCAAAGAAAACACTTGGAAACAAAGTTTTGTTTCAAAGAAAACAACATTGGAAGTTTTTAAGAAGAGATTGGACAACCATTTGACTGAAGTAGTATAGGTTTTCCTGCCTAGGCAGGGGGGTGGACTAGAAGACCTCCAAGGTCCCTTCCAACTCTGCTATTCTATATTCTAAGAAGAGCAAAGAAAACACTTGGAAACAAAGTTTTATTTCAAAGAAAACAACATTGGAAGTTTTTAAGAAGAGATTGTACAACCATTTGACTGAAGTAGTATAGGTTTTCCTGCCTAGGCAGGGGTTGGACTAGAAGACCTCCAAGGTCCCTTCCAACTCTGCTATTCTATATTCTAAGAAGAGCAAAGAAAACACTTGGAAACAAAGTTTTGTTTCAAAGAAAACAACATTGGAAGTTTTTAAGAAGAGATTGGACAACCATTTGACTGAAGTAGTATAGGTTTTCCTGCCTAGGCAGGGGGGTGGACTAGAAGACCTCCAAGGTCCCTTCCAACTCTGTTATTCTATATTCTAAGAAAAGCAAAGAAACACTTGGAAACAAAGTTTTGTTTCAAAGAAAAACACATTGGAAGTTTTTAAGAAGAGATTGTACAACCATTTGAGCTGAAGTAGTATAGGTTTTCCTGCCTAGGCAGGGGTTGGACTAGAAGACCTCCAAGGTCCCTTCCAACTCTGCTATTCTATATTCTAAGAAGAGCAAAGAAAACACTTGGAAACAAGTTTTGTTTCAAGAAAACAACATTGGAAGTTTTTAAAGAAGAGATTGGACAACCATTTGACTGAAGTAGTATAGGTTTTCCTGCCTAGGCAGGGGGTGGACTAGAAGACCTCCAAGGTCCCTTCCAACTCTGCTATTCTATATTCTAAGAAGAGCAAAGAAAACACTTGGAAACAAAGTTTTATTTCAAAGAAAACAACATTGAAGTTTTAAGAAGAGATTGGACAACCATTTGACTCAAGTAGTATAGGTTTTCCTGCCTAGGCAGGGGGGTGGACTAGAGACCTCCCAGGTCCCTACCAACTTTGCTATTCTATATTCTAAGAAGAGCAAAGAAAATACTTGGAAACAAAGTTTTGTTTCAAAGAAAACAACATTGGAAGTTTTCAAGAAGAGATTGGACAACCATTTGACTGAAGTAGTATAGGTTTTCCTGCCTAGGCAGGGGTTGGACTAGAAGACCTCCAAGGTCCCTTCCAACTCTGCTATTCTATATTCTAAGAAGAGCAAAGAAAACACTTGGAAACAAAGTTTTGTTTCAAAGAAAACAACATTGGAAGTTTTTAAGAAGAGATTGACAACCATTTGAACTGAAGTAGTATAGGTTTTCCTGCCTAGGCAGGGGGTGGACTAGAAGACCTCCAAGGTCCCTTCAACTCTGCTATTCTATATTCTAAGAAGAGCAAGAAAACACTTGGAACAAAGTTTTATTTCAAAGAAAACAACATTGAAGTTTTTAAGAAGAGATTGGACAACCATTTGACTCAAGTAGTATAGGTTTTCCTGCCTAGGCAGGGGGTGGACTAGAAGACCTCCAAGGTCCCTACCAACTTGCTATTCTATATTCTAAGAAGAGCAAAGAAAATACTTGGAAACCAAGTTTTGTTTCAAAGAAAACAACATTGGAAGTTTTAAGAAGAGATTGGAACAACCATTTGACTGAAGTAGTATAGGTTTTCCTGCCTAGGCAGGGTTGGACTAGAAGACCTCCAAGGTCCCTTCCAACTCTGCTATTCTATATTCTAAGAAGAGCAAAGAAAACACTTGGAAACAAAGTTTTGTTTCAAAGAAAACAACATTGAAGTTTTTAAGAAGAGATTGGACAACCATTTGACTGAAGTAGTATATGTTTTCCTGCCTAGGCAGGGGGGTGGACTAGAAGACCTCCAAGGTCCCTTCCAACTCTGCTATTCTATTCTAAGAAGAGCAAAGAAAACACTTGGAAACAAAGTTTTATTCAAAGAAAACAACATTGGAAGTTTTTAAGAAGAGATTGGACAACCATTTGACTCAAGTAGTATAGGTTTTCCTGCCTAGGCAGGGGGGTGGACTAGAAGACCTCCAAGGTCCCTACCAACTTTGCTATTCTATATTCTAAGAAGAGCAAAGAAAATACTTGGAAACAAAGTTTTGTTTCAAAGAAAACAACATTGGAAGTTTTCAAGAAGAGATTGGATAACCATTTGACTGAAGTAGTATAGGTTTTCCTGCCTAGGCGGGGGGTGGACTAGAAGACCTCCAAGGTCCCTTCCAACTCTGCTATTCTATATTCTAAGAAGAGCAAAGAAAACACTTGGAAACAAAGTTTTATTTCAAAGAAAACAACATTGGAAGTTTTTAAGAAGAGATTGGACAACCATTTGACTCAAGTAGTATAGGTTTTCCTGCCTAGGCAGGGGGTGGACTAGAAGACCTCCAAGGTCCCTACCAACTCTGCTATTCTATATTCTAAGAAGAGCAAAGAAAACTCTTGGAAACAAACTTTTTGTTTCAAAGAAAAGAAAACCCCAACAAAACACAGTTGCCATGTGGGGATGGGGGTGGGGGGGAGAGAGTTAAAAGTCCCTTGGGAATGCTTAAACTTGCGTGTTTGTTTTTCCCCTTGGAAAGTTTTGATTTTCTTCCTCTTTCCTGAAGAACAGAAGGAAGGGAAAAAGAATAAGGAAAGAAAAAAAAAGTCAAAGCCGCGACTTACCCACGTCGGAACAATTGATCTCCCGGGTCGGGGGCCCCTGCCCGCTTCTCACCTGGAACACCCAGGTGCCCTCCAGGTCTTCAAACGTGCAGTTGGCCGGGGTGTCGGCTGTGCACGGCCCGAGTTGCAGCAGGGCGGCCAAGAAGAAGGAAAGCCAGGTTGCCAAGCGCGCCATGGCACCGCGCACGGTGGAGAGCAAGAGACAGACACGGAGAGAAGAGACGGGCACGACGGGTTCCCACGAACCTGCTGAGCCGTCTGCACCCGGCGGGATCCCTTTCCCCGGAACAGCAGGGCTCGGCTAGGCCCGCCCTTGCGTGTCACGTGTGAAGGGCTGGGGTTTCGTTTCTTCCCGGGCTCCGAGACTTTTTGGCACAGCGCCCCGGACGCAGCGCCAGTTTTGTTTTTTCGTCTCCTGCGGGGCGGGATTCCCGGAACAGAGATCGACTTTGCACGTGTTTGCCCGGAATCGATCCGGTGATTTGTTCTTAATTATTTTTTTTTCCAAGCTGCTGGAGAGTTTTGCCTCTCTTGCATTCTTTTTTTTTTTAGTTGTTTATTTGTACATATTTTTTCTTCTCTTTAAATGACATCAGCGCTTAGTGAGCGGTGCGTTTGTCTGGATCCATTTTGTCCATGCCAAAGTATGAATCAAACTGATAGCGAGGGTGATGTTAATAATAACAACCGTATTCTAAAAATGCTAATAATGGCTCCTTTGTAATGTGAGTCTTACATCATTTACTTGCTAATAAGCAGTTATGGTAATACTGATAATCAACCATTAGCACCAGTCAATGGTATTTGTGATGCATTTTTGAATATTCATTTGACTGAGTTTCATGTTTAATGAATGAAGTAAATAACAACAACAACAACAATAATAATAATAATAATAATGCAGACTTTGCAAAGAAGCTGATGATCACATTCTCAGCTGCTGTAAAAAAATCGCGCAGACTGATTATAAATTGCGGCACAATTCAGTAGCACAAATGATCCATTGGAATTTGTGCAAAAATTATAATATTAAAACAGCAACAAACTGGTGGGAACATCAGCCTGAAAAAGTCACAGAAAATCAGATGGTCAAGATCTTGTGGGATTTCCGTATACAAACCGACAAAATACTGGCGCATAATACACCAGACATCACACTGGTTGAGAAAAATAAGGTCACAATCATAGACATCGCAATACCAGGTGATAGCAGGGTCGCCGAGAAGGAACATGAAAAAATCGCAAAATACCAGGACTTAAAAATCAAAATTCAACGACTATGGCACAAACCAGCAGTGATAATTCCAGTGGTAATTGGCACACGGGTGCTATTCCAAAAGCACTGGAATTACATTTAAAACAGTTAAAAATTGACAAAATCACCATCAGTCAAATGCAAAAAGCCGCACTGCTTGGATCTGCACGCATATTACGAAAATACGTTACGACGTCCTAGGCCCCTGGGTGGGGCCCGACTAGTAACCAATGCCAAATCTGGCGAAACAACTGGCCGCTGTGATACAATTGTACAACAACAACAACAACAATAATAATAATAATAATATAATAATAATAATATACATCAACAAATTGCAGCTTCCTGCAATAACACCAGCGGAACTGCAAAAAACTGTGCTACTCGGAACAGCTTATATTTTAAGAAGGTACTTGGTTGATACCTAGGACACTGGCAGCAAACCGTATCAACCTGTTGAAAGAAATGTGCTTTTGGGTTCGGCTCCAAGTGGGGAAAAAGACACTGGAGACATGGAGGCTGCTTGGAAAGATGGTTTATTGGTGGACAGGACCACATGGCTTGAACAGAAAAGCTGATCACATGCTTCAATGTTGGTGGAGAAGAGAAGGGAAGCTGAGTCCCTGGTTTTATGCCCTCTCTGGCCTTTGATCTTGATCTCGTATTCTGATTGGTTGTCAGACTCCCATGGGGCCATGCAGGGGCAACTCTAGGCTGCATTTTGAATCCAGGTTTGGTTGAGTTCTCAGATGCCATGTGATGAGTTGGGTAAAATGCCAATATATCATGCCTTAATCCCATCCCCCTGGAGCTGAAGGGGAGAACTCTTTATTATGTAAAGTGGACTAGCTTGGCCTTCCTAATGGCCCATTGACATAGGGCATTTATAGGAAGCTACAGAGAGCTATTCTGTCTTTTAAAACATGTTTCTTCCTTTTCACATCCAGAGAAATATTCTGCCTTTTCAATATTTCCTAGGATATTTCATTTTTCTGGGAGAGGGCTGGGTGATAACTTCTTACAAACCATTAGCACCAGTCACCGGTATTTGTAATGCAAGTTTGGTTCATTGACATTGCAATACCTGGTGATGCGCGAATTGAAGATAGCAAGAAAAAAATCACAAAGTATCGGGACTTGCAAATTGAAGCTGAGCGACTGTGGAAAAAGAAATCATGTGTTGTCCCAATTGTAATTGGAGCCCTTGGAGCAATACCTAAAGGGCTACCTCGCTATTTGGAGATTCTAAATTTATCAGACTTGAACATTATGACTCTACAAAAACCACTCTATTTGGAACAATTTATATCCTCCGACGTTACCTTAACAGTTCCTAAGTCCTTGGTTAGGACTCGAGCTGTTGAGTTACCAACCAGCTCCAAAGGCTGTGAATCTCACCAAAGATTAACAAATAATAATAATAATAATAATAATAATAATAATAATAATACCCATTGTGATGGGGGCACTTGGTACCATGTCCAAGAATTTTACAAGATATACCAAGAAATTGCAGCTTCCTGCAATAACACCAGCGGAACTGCAAAAAACTGCGCTACTCGGAGTATCATACATCTTAAGAAGGTACTTGGTTGATACCTAGGATGCTGGAAGCAACCCCTATCAACCATTAGCACCAGTCAATGGTATTTGTGATGCATTTTTGAATGTTCAGTTGTTGAGTTTCATGTTTAATGAATAATAATAATAATAATAATAATAATAATAATGAGACTTGGTTGATACCTAGGATGCTGGAAGCAACCCCTATCAACCATTAGCACCAGTCAATGGTATTTGTGATGCATTTTTGAATGTTCAGTTGTTGAGTTTCATGTTTAATGAATAATAATAATAATAATATAATAACTCCGCCGTTGCCGGTCCCAAGCCCGGATGAGAAAGGAGTAAGGTTGGGATCAGGTTGGCATCTGGTCCCGTAAAAAACCCCTCGCCAACCCATACAATATGGTGAAAAAAACGAAATAAGAATTCCATACCGCATCGGTCGTCGCGCGGGTTAACAAGGGCCGCGGCGGATGTTGGGGTCCCTGGACATCCGTCGACAAGTGGGCTACAAGTGACCAGCCAACAAAACGACAAAAATATAGTGCAGATGAAAACCGTGCCATAATGGCCTGTTACTACAACTCAGAGCCAGAAAAAAGAGGCTATTTAAAGCGAATGTATGAATTATGGAAACAACAATATCCAGATTCAAATGTTAGTGAACAACGACTAGCAGATCAAAGGCGATTTATTATACGGAATAAAGTGTTTAGTGAAGTTGAACATGAGGAAATTCAGGCAAATTGCAAAAACCCAAAAAACAATATCACAAGCGGAAATAACTGATATTCAAGACACAACTAAAGACACTATAGTAGAACTCCCAGAAGAAGCTCTCAGGGAGGAAATAACATCACCACCACTAGAACCAGTTATCACTGAACCAACTGATGAACTAACTCAAAAACAAAAAGAATTGAAGGATAAGATCATGGAGCATTTTCTGCTTAATGAGGAAAGGCAACGTTTACCATCACTAAAAAACTGTGCCTAAGAAAATTTTGGCCCCTATCATGAAATGGTTAATGCAGTGTTTTCAACAATTGAACCGGGATCCATCTTGGAAACAAACCAGTTAATGTACAGCGCAGCTGTAATAGTCACTAATGAACTAGGCATTAAAATTAAAGTACCTAGTCACACAACAGAAAAAGCATCAAAGCCAAAGTGGAAAATCCGTTAGAACAAAAAATCAAAAAATTAAGGGCAGATGCTAGTAACTTAAAGAACATGCATGAGCAACGGCTTAAAAACAACAAAATCATAGATCGGCTAATCAGAAGATATAGATTGGATACAAGAAACATCAATGAAGCTGTAGAGATTGTAAAACAGCAGATAACAGCAACAGCTAGAAAAATTGAAAGATATGAGGCACGAATCATCAATATAAACAAAATCAGCAATTTCGATCAGACCAACGGCGTTTTTATCAAAGTCTTAATGTGAATGGTGACACCAAAAGTGAAAAACCAGAAAAGCAGGCCACAGTTGAATTCTGGAAAGAATTGTGGGAAAATGCAAAGGACTACAACAAGGAAGCAAAGTGGATACATGACTTTGAGAAAAGCATTGGCAACAAACAAATGCAAGTATTAGAAATAACAACTGAGATGATCAAAATCGAGTTAAAAAGGTAAAGAATTGGACATCACCTGGAAAGGACCAATTACATGGTTTCTGGCTCAAATATCTGACCAGTTTACATGCAATATTGGCCAGGCAACTGAATGAAATTTTACAAAAGGGCCAAATTGATGAATGGTTGACAACTGGAAAAACATACTTGATTCAGAAAGATCCAACTAAAGGAACAACACCTGAAAACTATAGACCAATAACATGCTTGCCAACAGCCTTCAAATTACTCACAGGCATTATTGCAGATAACATGATGGATTATTTGGAAACAACACACATCTTGCCAGTAGAGCAAAAAGGCAACAAAAGAAGGAGCAGGGGCACAAAAGATCAGCTTCTAATTGATAAAATGATATTAGAAAATTGTAAGAACAGAAAAACGAACTTGAATATGGTCTGGATTGATTACAAAAAGGCATTTGACTCACTGCCACATAGTTGGATCATAAAATGCTTAGAAACAACTGGCATTAGCAAAAATATTACATCCTTTACTGAAAAGGCAATGAACAATGGAGAACTGAGTTGGCAGTAGGGAATGAGAGCTACGGAATGGTTATATCAAGCGAGGAATTTTCCAGGGTGATTCACTTTCACCTCTTCTCTTCATCATCGCAATGATCCCACTATCAGTAATCTTAAAAAAAAATGAAATTAGGCTACCAAACAGCCAAAAAAGCTGAAAAAATTTCGCATTTACTATATATGGATGATTTGAAACTCTATGGAAAGTCAGAAATAGAAATCCAATCATTGACAAATACAGTCCGAGTATTCAGCACCGATATTTCAATGCAGTTTGGCATGGAAAAATGCGCCACTGTATCCATAAAAAGGGGCAAAATCACTGCATCTGAGGGAATTGAAATGCCCAATGGCCAACTAATTAAATGCAAAGAAAATGAAGCCTACAAATACTTAGGCATTCTGCAGTTGGATAACATCAAGCATGGAGAAGTAAAAACTATTGTCAGGCGAGAGTACACCAACAGAGTTAGGAAAATTTTGAAATCTAAATTGAATGGTGGAAATACAATCAAGGCCATAAATACCTGGGCAATACCAGTTATAAGATACACAGCTGGCATAGTAACTGGACACAAGCTGATTTGGACCTTTTGGACCGAAAAACCAGGAAACTAATGACAATGCACTACAGTTTACATCCACGTGGTGATACTGATAGACTATATCTGCCCCGAAAATCAGGTGGCAGAGGATTATTACAAGTGAAGCAAACAGTTGAAGAAGAAAAACATGCACTGGCTGATTATTAAAAGACACCCAAGAACATCTATTAATCGAAGTAAAGAACAAAAATCTACTGAAGGCCCAACAGACAAAACAAGAATACAGAAAAGATGTGATAAAATCAAGAATGGAGAGTTGGCAGAACAAAGCACTGCATGGTCAATTTCTGGAAAAAATAAAGATAAAGTGGACAGTGAACAAACTTGGTTATGGTTAAAAACAGGTACATTAAGAAAGAAACAGAGTCACTAATCCTGGCTGCGCAAGAACAAGCTATCCGCACAAATGCCATTAAGGCCAAAATTGAAAAATCCTCTGATGATGCCAATGCAGACTTTGCAAAGAAGCTGATGAAACTGTTGATCACATACTCAGCTGCTGTAAAAAATCGCGCAGACTGATTATAAATTGCGGCACAATTCAGTAGCACAAATGATCCATTGGAATTTGTGCAAAAATTATAATATTAAAACAGCAACAAACTGGTGGGAACATCAGCCTGAAAAAGTCACAGAAAATCAGATGGTCAAGATCTTGTGGGATTTCCGTATACAAACCGACAAAATACTGGCGCATAATACACCAGACATCACACTGGTTGAGAAAATAAGGTCACAATCATAGACATCGCAATACCAGGTGATAGCAGGGTCGCCGAGAAGGAACATGAAAAAAATCGCAAGATACCAGGACTTAAAATCGAAATTCAACGACTATGGCACAAACCAGCAGTGGTAATTCCAGTGGTAATTGGCACACTGGGTGCTATTCCAAAGCACTGGAATTACATTTAAAACAGTTAAAAATTGACAAAATCACCATCAGCCAAATGCAAAAAGCCGCACTGCTTGGATCTGCACGCATATTACGAAAATACGTTACGACGTCCTAGGCCCCTGGGTGGGGCCCGACTAGTAACCAATGCCAAATCCGGCGAAACAACTGGCCGCTGTGATACAATTGTATAATATAATAATAATAATAATGAGACTTGGTTGATACCTAGGATGCTGGAAGCAACCCCTATCAACCATTAGCACCAGTCAATGGTATTTGTGATGCATTTTTGAATGTTCAGTTGTTGAGTTTCATGTTTAATGAATAATAATAATAATAATAATAATAATAATAATAATAATAATGAGATTGGTTGATACCTAGGATGCTGGAAGCAACCTGTATCAACCATTAGCACCAATAAATGGTATTTTTGATGCATTTTTGAATGATTATTACTATCACCAGGTGATAGCAGGGTAGCTGAGAAGGAACATGAACAAAATTGCAAAATACCAGGACTTAAAAATCGAAATTCAACGATTATGGCACAAACTAGCAGTGATATTCCAGTGGTAATTGGCACACTGGGTGCTATTCCAAAAGCACTGGAATTACATTTAAACAGTTAAAATTGACAAAATCACCATCAGTCCAAATGCAAAAAGCCGCACTGCTTGGATCTGCACGCATATTACGAAAATACGTTACGACGTCCTAGGCCCCTGGTGGCGCCCGACTAGTAACCAATGCCAAATCCGGCGAAACAACTGGCCGCTGTGATACATTGTATAATGATGATGATGATGATGATGATGATGATGATGATGATGATGATGATGACGACGATGACGAGGAGACTTGGTTGATACCTAGGATGCTGGCAGCAACTTGTATCAACCGTCATTGCCCATCAGTTATATTTGTGATACTTTTTAATGTTCAGTTGACTTAGTTTCATGTTAATGAATAAAAGTTCATAATATTAATAACAATAATTGTAATATTCATATTAATGTTTGCTTATATGCAATACAATTTTCTTACGTTCTTTTCTTATATATGTTAATCTTTCATCTTCTAGTTTCCACCTCTTTTATCCAACCATTGATAAAACATATCCCACGTTAAAAAGCATTTTGTTTCTTCCTTAGCCTTTATAATTAATGTTAATCTATCCATCTCTGCACAGTCTATATTTTTCTAATTCTACTTCCATCTGTAGGCGTGTCTTCATGGCGCTATTACATTCTCAATGTGTTTAGCTGATGATGGCTTTGGTGATGCAAGGTGGGCCTAACCGCCTTCAGATCGGTTTCCCACATTGGTTTGCAACAGCGGCGGGAATCAGAGTCGTCAGGAGAAAGTACAGGGAGTCCTTGACTTACAACAGTTCGTTTAGTGACCAAAGTTACAACGGCGCTGAAAATAGTGACTTAGCACACCGTTTTTTCACACTTAAGACCATTGGGGCATTTTCCTCCACCTGGTCATGTGATCAAAATTCAGACACTTGGCAACCGACTCACCTTTACGACGGTTACAGTGTGCTGGGGGTCATACAATCCACCTTCCGACAAGCAAAGTCAATGGAGAAGCCAGGTTCCCTTAACAGCTGTGTTATTGATTTAACAACTGCAGTGACTCACTTAACAACAAGAAAGATCGAAAAAATGGGGCAAAACTCACGTAAAGAAATATCTCACTCAACAACAGAATTTTGGGCTCAGTTTGTGGTTGTAAGTCAGTGGTGGGATTGAAATTTTTTTACTGCTGGTTCTGTGGATGTGGCTTGGTGGGCTTGGCATGGATTGGTGGGTGTGGCTTGTATACTGTAAAGTCTCTGTTCTCTCCCCACTCTAGGGGAAGGTTATTGCAAAATCCCCATTTCCTCCCGATCAGCTGGGACTCAGGATGCAGAGAGTAAACAGGGGCATGGCCAGCCAGAGGTGGTATTTGCCGGTTCTGCGAACTACTCAAATTTCCGCTACCGGTTCTCCAGAAACTGGTCAGAACCTGCTGAATACCATCTCTGTTGTAAGTGAGGACTGTCAGTAGGAAAGGAAAAGGAGCAACAGCTGTAAATCAGGAAAGGGTGATAAAAGTTCATCTGAAATTTTGGGAGAAATAAAAAGAGCAAAAGCTTTTAAGGGCCTTTTCGCCAGGGCTGGGTTGAATTGCTCCGGCAAGGAAAGCCGTATATAAATTAGCTGTCTGAATTGCTCACCGTTGTTATGCTTTACTCCTAATCACTGTCAAAAACCCTGGTTTCCTTGGGGGCAGGAATCGTGGTGCCCTTAAATGGTGTCCCCTTGAATTAAGGGTAAAAACAATTTGTGAAGAGGTTTGTATAGTTAAGGATGAGTTGAAGACATAAGTGGGGCCAACGGTGCAGAGAGGAAAATGTTGCCAAGCTATATTTGACCTCAAATTAGGTGAAGGTCACTCTGTTTAGAGCAGTACTTTTCATCCTGACCACTTGAGATGTGGGGGACTTCAACTCTCAGAATCCCTCAACCAGCAAAGCTTGCTGGAAGTTGAAGTCTGCATGACTTCAAAGTTGCCAAAGCAGAGAAATACTGCTCTAGACAAGAGGTTGATATAGATGGGTGAAGTTTAACCATTGGATTTACCATTACAGATAAGGTCTTGTGTCTCTTTGTTAGTCACTTCAGATCTAACAGATAATGGGATCGAGATAATCTTTGTGAAAAGTGGGGCACTTTTCTTCTGACTCTGTGGATGTGCCCAGCACTACTTTGTGTTAGTTGCAAAATAGTGTCCGACCCATGGCGACTCCATGGACAACGTTCCTCCAGGCCTTCCTGTCCTCTGCCATCCTCTGGAGTCCTTTTAATCCCATGCCGACTGCTTCGCTGACTCCAGCCAGCCACTTCATTCTCTGTCGTCCTCTTCTTCTTTTGCCCTCAATCTTTCCCAGCATTTTCTCTAGTGAGTCCTTCCTTCTCATTAGGTGGCCAAAGTCTTTGAGTTTCCTCTTCAGGATCTGGCCTTCTCAAGAACAGTCAGGGTTGATCTCCTCTGGGACTGACCGATGGGATCACCTTGCAGTCCAAGGGATTCGCAGGAGACTTCTCCAGCACCAGAGTTCAAAGGCCTCCATTATTTGGCGCTCAGCCTTCCTTATGGTCCAATTTTCACAGCCATCCATTGCAACTGGGAAAACCATAGACTTGACTATATGCCCTTTTGTTGGCAGGGTGATGTCTCTGCTTTTTAGTATGCTGTCTAGATTTGCCATAGCTGTCTTCCCAGGAGCAAACCTCTTTTTAATTTCTGGCTGCAGTCCCCATCTGCAGTGATCTTGGAGCCCAGGAAAATAAAGTCTGTCGCTACCTCCATTTCTTCCCTAACTATTGCCAGGAATTGAGAGGGCCGGATGCCATGATCTTAGTTTTCTTAATTGCATTTTCCTTCTTCACTTGCATCAAGAGGCTCCTTAGTTCCTCTTCACTTTCTGCCATTAGAGTGGTATCATCTAAAGGAAATCAGTGAAGGGCCTTTGGTGTGCACGCTCGTCCTGGCTGCACCTTGTAAAAGCCAAACTTCTGGGTTCTAGCGTGCCTGGGCGCCTGAAAATCAGCTGACCGCCACGCATGCACTGGTGGGTTATTGGCACCGTCGTGCACACGAAGGGAATTGTGTTCTGGAAATAACCCACTACTGCCTGGCTTTATAACATTAAGACGGAATGAAAGAAATGACATTGTCCCACAGGGCAACATCTGTGCAGGAACACAGAAATACGTCATCAACCAATAAGTAGCTGGTCCTGTGCGTATTTTCTCTGGAGAAATAAAATCCACATTTTACATGATTTATTTTTGTCTTCCGCAGAATAGGTCAGAGAGCAGGGCCTTTTGTTCCTTAAAGTTTGGACTCCTAACCATTCTCTGAGTAAATTCAGTTTCCTCCCACACCCGGCAAATCATCATCATCATCATCATCATCATCATCCATAGGGAGTCTTGGAAAACCTGAAAATTAATCACGTCCATTTCCCACTTCTAATGCACAAATGAATATCCAGGATGCATTTCAGGAAACTTAGACGATGTTTTATAAGACCTGTTAAAGTTCAGTGTTTTGAGTACCTTTAATATGGCATGACCAGATATGGGAATTCTGTGGCACTCCCGTCATATCTGAAAAATACAAGCTGAATTCAGAATTATTATCAGCAGAAGCAGCTTACTGTTAACTACTGAATCCAAATGGATGAACAGAGATCGGGTAGAAAGTTAGCACCCAGCCTTCCTAGAAGAATGAATATTTAGGAAATATTTAAAGACAGGATAAAATATTTTCCCCCCAAAAGAGAAATAGAAATCTTAAAGGAAACCGAAACTCAGAGCCACAGTTCACTGCCCCAAGGACGATACTAAGCTAAGGAGGCATCTTTTAGAAATGCAGATTCAGTAATCCATTCAAGATAGGATATTTTGAACAAAAGGATGGTAGGATCAGCCTTCACTCAAGATTCAAACCAGGAAAGCCATTAAGACACAATAAGAATGGCCCAACAACCTTTCAGGACACAAGCTTTCTCATTGCATCATCTCAGAGAATCCAGACTTCAATCAAACTTAATTCAGACAACCTAAAAAGTTAGCTATCACTCCTGCATGGCCCCCTGGGAATCTGACAACCAATAGAATACATTTCTTGCACAGGAACAGGAAGCTCAAGGGGCAAGGCCCAAGAGAGGATATAAATACCCCTCTCCCTCCCACTCTCTCTCTCTCCCTCCCTCTCTCCTCCATGTGGTCAGTTGCCTAGGACCTCAGATCCATGTTGTCATGTCCACCAATAAACCATCTTTCCAATCGGCCTCCATGTTTCCAGTACCCTTCTCCCCACTTGGAACTTAACCAGATGGATATTTCTTCCAACAATATATGGTGTGTGTGTGTGTGTGTGTGTGTGTGTGTGTGTGTATCCTTATTGCAACCCTGATGTTTGCCAGATGTTGGGACTTCAGCTCATTTTGAGAACCCAAGATTAGGGTAGAATGGCTTAAATGGCATTCTTCATTAACTCACCGTTATTTAAACCATGGTTTTCTAAATTAACCCAGTTCCCTGGCTTAGCATGGAACACGTGAAATCATAATGCAATTGGCCATGTTGTTGTTCTAGGTCAGTCTTCCTTTGAAAACTGAGGAGCATACAGATTGTTTTAGAACCAGTGAATGCTGGCTGGGGAATTCTGGGAGTTGAAGTCCAGACATCTTCAAGTTGCCAAGGTTGAGAAACACTGTTTTAGACTTACAACTATTTGTTCAGCGACCATCCAAGTTACAAAGACACTGGGAAAAGTGACTTAGGACTCTTTTTTGACACAATGATCACTGAAGCATTTCTGTAGTCAAGTGATCAAAATTTGGACACTTGGCAGCTGCATGCATTTATCATGCTTGCAGTGTCCTGGGGCTCATGTGATCACCTTTGTTCTGACCGAGGCTTCCCAAGAGCATGAAGGAAACTCCTTGTCCCAACAAAAAACCTTTGTATTAATTTGCTGTGAATTCTGCTTATTCACATCCAGCAAATCTTTTCCAGGGAGGATTTACAGTCACAGACCTTATCTGGCTTGGAGAGCTGCCAGGCCGATATCTGCAAAACTTGGCAAGGAGTCTCAGAGAACCAATTAAGGGAATGAATGATCTCCTGCAAACTCCACTCCCTTTTCGCTCCTCTTTTATTTCCTCTGGAGGGGCCATTCATCGTCCACCTGTGGCCTTACTCCTTACTGTTCTTTAGCTGTTCCTTCGTCTGGCAACTCTGCGCATGCGCACACTGGGAACAGGCTCCAGCTGTTCATCTGCCTCACTGATGTCTGACTCTGAGGCAGCTGATAAACTGTCAGACAGCCATGGCCCCCCTCTCTGCCTCCGACACAGAGCCCTCAACAGAACCTTCCCCGGACTCCAGGACTGGCCCATGTTCCTCCCCAGCCTCCTCACTGTCCGAATCTGCTGCCAGCTTCACCGGCGGGCTATCACAACCTTTGGTGATCTGACGAGCAAAATCCATGGGGAAGCCAGATTAATTTAACAATCGTGTTGACTTTACTGCAGTGATTCAATTAACAACATTAGCAAGAAAGGTTATAAAATGGGGCAAATTTTACTTAGCAACTGTCTTGCTTAGCAATGGAAATTTGGGGATTAATTCTGATCGTAAGTCAAGGATTACCTGTATATTGTACCCTTGTGGGAGATTCCAATTTCCATCTTTTGGTGCCATGATAATAAATCCTTCACCACCAGCCAGTGTTCCTCTGCCTCTCATGTTTTATATAACATACAAAAAAGCAGCCTTTTCTGTCAAATTGTTGGTTGCCGAGGGCTACAAAATAATGGTGTGTGCTGAACATGGACTGGAAATTGTAATATTTCCAGCAAGCTTGAAAACAGCCAGATTGGCAAATCACCACTACAAATTGATGATAATTAAAACCGATGTACAAATTTCATTAGCCCAGAAGATGCTTAACACCGAGTAATAATTCTATGTGGAGAAAGTGGCCAGAGAGGAAAAGATAATTTTCAGTGGCATTTCTATAGATACAGGTAAAGGTTCCCTTGCGCACATGTGCTAGTCATTCCTGACTCTAGGAGGTGATGCTCATCTCCGTTTCAAAGCCGAAGAGTCAGCGCTGTCCGAAGACGTCTCCGTGGTCATATGGCTGGCATGACTCAACGCCAAAGGCGCACGGAACACTGTTCCCACCAAAGGTGGTTCCTGTTTTTCTACTTGCATTTTTACGTGCTTTCGAACTGCTAGGTTGGCAGAAGCTGGGATAAGTAATGGGAGCTCACTCTGTTACGCGGTGCAAGGGATTTGAACTGCCAAAGTGCCAACCTTCTGATCGACAAGCTCAGTGTCTTAGCCATGAGCTACCACATCCCTAGGGGGCATATCTAGAGACTTTTTTTTTACTTTTTCACGTTTTCAACTTGACTTTTTGACTGGAGTTTTTTGACTCTCAACTTTTTCACGTTTTTGATTTTTCACGTTTTTTGACTTTCTTGACTCTCTCGAGTTTTTTTTACTGTTGCTACTTTTTCACGTATTTGGACTATTTCTACTTTTTCACGTTTTTTATATTTTTGACTTTTTCACATTTTAACTGTTTTGACTTTTTTTTGCCATTCTCGAGTTTTTTGAATTTTTCTACTTTTTTGAGTTTTTGGAGTTTGCGACTTTCTTGACTTTTTTTTACTTTCTTGACTTTTTTTTACTATTTCCACGGTTTTTGCCTTTTTCTACTTTTTTGGGGGTTTGGAGGTTTTTTTTTTTTTTGGCCTTCTCGACTTTTTTAAAAAATAAATTCATATTTTTCAAATTTTCAATTTTTTTGAGTTTTGGAGTTTTTCAACATTTTGGCTTTTTTTAACTTTTTCACGTTTTTGACTTGATTTTTGACTTTTTTGATATCTATATAAACAATGAGGGAATTTTTTCAAATGGGAATATTAAGTTTGGTAGGTCTACATACAGTAGATACTTCTTCAATTTAAAATCAAGAAAATCTGTAGCCTTTTTTAAACCGGGTTTTGCTTTGTAAACGTACAAGTTTTGCCATCTTTTAACTTTATAAATGTGTCGTGATTTGCGTTTTCAGAAATCTTTAGGCAGGAATAAACTCAATTGGGGTTATGCTCCATTCAGCAATGATTAAAAGGCCTTTGGGAATTTAGCAGCTTAGATGTGATACCTCTAATCAGCAGGATTTGCAACTGGACAGTTTGGATAGCACTTTTTATTTGATTTTGTTTATCCCGTCTTTATTACTTTATAAGTAAGTCAGTGAATGTGTCTAATACTCCTCCCTGCCCCTTCTTTCCCCCACAACAACAGAGGTGGGATGCGCAAAAGCATCAGGAGCATGCATACGAGTGCGCCTGAAGCGGTATTTAAAAAATTGGCAACCCACCATTGAACAACAGCCCTTGGAGGTAGGTTGGGCCAAGGTCACCCAGTGGCTTTCATGTCTTTGATGGGATTAGAACTCACAGTCTCCTGGTGATTGGCTTTCAGCTTTCATACCTGAGGCAGGACTAGAATTCACTGTTTCATTGGCTCAAAGTGAGGCAGCCAGCTTTCCTATCCGGAGAAAATGCTGCTTTTTTGTATGTTATATAAAAGTGCAGGATTTCATACCAGCTTTGGAGGGAGAAATGATATTCCACCCAAGGTCAGAAGTGGAATAGCCCTAGATCTCGATAGACCATGTTGGAAAAAATGTCCATCTGGGTTTAGTTCCAAGTGTGGGAAAAGACACTGGATTCATGGAAGTTGCTTGGAAAGAAGGTTTATTGATTATGGACAGGACCACCACATGGTTTGAAATCCTGGGGGAAAAAGGGAAGAGATGCTAAGTGTGCCTGGGTTTTATTCCTCTCTGGGCTTTTGAATTTGAGCTTGTATTCTGATTGGTTGTCAGACTCCCATGGGGCCTTACAGGGGCAACTCTGTAGGCTGTCCTGAGTCCCAGCCTTGGTTGATTCTTGCTGGGTGATATAATCTTCCCAGGTGACATGCCAGAACTTCCCAGGAGTTCTGTTGCTAGATGGGTAGAGGGCTAATCCTACCTTTGTTGGATCTTGGGTGAGAGCATTTGCCTATTTCTTAACTGTGGATATCTGCTGTGGGCTGTTAAGGATAGTGGGGGCTATTAAGAGTGAGTCTGCTTTCTGCCTAAAAAAAACCACACCTTTCTCCATTTCTCATCCAGGGAAGAATAATATTCTGCCTTTTAGATATTTCCTAGAATTTCATTTCTCTAGGAGAGGGGTGGGTGCTAACTTCCTATAACTAAATGCTCACATCCATGTAGTATTAATGTCAGGGTTCCAAATAGCATCCAAAAGTAAATCAGAGTACGAGGCAAAAGATTCCTCAAAAAGTTCCAATTTATGAAGAGAGCCATGTTGGCACATCTGGGAAAACCCGAATCTGAAGGCTTCCCGGTTTTCCCCACCCAGTTGAAAGTTCAAGATCCTGTCCCCACACCCACAATCCCATCCCATGGTCCAATCTTCCACTGCCACGCTGACAGCTTCCACCCATCCGGTTCCGGCCAGGTGCAGAGACAAAGAATGGCCTTGGCTTCCTAGAAAGAATTTTGTTATGGCTACATATCACCCAACTCCGTACAATCCCCCCCTCCCATTTTCCCAGAATAGAAAATGCGTAGTAGAATAATAGAAAGGGTGGCAGGCCGCCTGGAGGCCAAAAAAGAAAAGATGGTTTGCAGGCCTGACACGTGGTAGGATTAGAATCGTAGAAAACCGACAACAGGACAAGACCAGTGGTCCATTCAATCTGCCCTTTGAATTTGTTGCTGTTTTGTAGGAAGTTAAAACTCACCGCTCTGCTAGAAATTGAAATATCCTGGGAAATATTAAGAAGGCAGAATATTAAATTTCCCTGGATGTGAAAAGGGAGAAACATGTTTTAAAGACAAAGTAGCTCCCTGCAGCTTCCTGCCCCCCCCCCCAAACCTTTGTCAATGGGTGATTAAAGCTGAGCTAGTCTACTTTACATAATAAAGGTAGGATTAGCCTTCCACAGAAACCAACACTGGCATTTGGTAACTCAACCAAACTTGAACTCAAAACACAGCCTAGAGAGTTGGCCCTGCATGGCCCCATGGGACAACCAATCAGAATACAAGCTCAGGTTCAAAGCCAGAGAGGGCATAAAACCAGGGACTTTCAGCATCTCTGTCTCTATATCTTCTTCACCCAACATCTGGAAGCATGCGATCTCCCTTTTCTGTTCAAAAGCTCGAGCCAGGTGATCCTGTCCACCATTAAACTATTTTTCCAAGCAGCCTCCATGTTTCCAGTGTCTTTTTCCCCACTTGGAGCTGAACCCAGAAGGGCATTTCTTCCAACAGTTTTCTTTGTAATTTATGTATTTATGATTTTTAATATTTGTCAGAAGATGAACGTGTGCTTACCCCTAGCATGTGTCAACTCAGTTACTGAGGACTGACTCACGACTTCTTCAGGAAAGTTGGTTCCTCGTTTCCACTCCTTTTTGTCTTTGAAGTCATACTTTCTAACATTGCTTTCAACTTCTCTCCTGTCACTTGGAGGTTATGCCCCCGATTAAGCCAGGGAAAATTCCACACTACCCCCCTCCATTAAGCCCTGGTAGATTAATTTATTGCAACAAGCGCTGAACAGCCCATTCCGAAATTCTGAAGTGCGGATACTAATTTTAGTACAGACTCTTGACCTTTGCAAGAAGAGCATCAGGAAAACACATTCGGATAGACACATTGCAACAGGAAGAAATCTAAAGTTTGAGGCCATTTGCAATTAATATAACGGGTGTAATTAAGTGGCATTAGAGTTTGATTGTTTGCAAACCCCACAGTGTAGCCAATTAGAGTAATTAGGATGAACACAGCAATGGTGCGTGTACATGTCTGAATTTTTCAGGAAGACGGCACTGAATCCAGAAGGATTTTGCAAGGAAAAAAATGCAATGTTTTATGCAATTATGTCCAGTAAGCGAGGAACAGAGGTGTTCTCCCTGTCTGTCTTTATTCTCATACCCTTGGAAAAAGCAGCTGATGGAAGACATTATTTTCAAGATAGTACAGTAGTCCTCGAGTTACAACGGTTCATTTAGTGACTGTTTGAACGGCACTGAAAGAAGTGACTTATGACCAGTTTTCACACATGACTGCTGCGCAGCAGCAGCATCCCTATGGTCACATGATCAAAATTCAGAGGCTTGGCAACTGACTCATATTTATGACGGTTGCAATGTCCCGGGGTCATGCGATCACCTTTTGAGACCTTCTGGGAAGCAAAGTGGAGTAAACAGATTCCCTTAACAACCGTGTTACTAATTTAACAACTGCAGGGATTCAGTTAACAAGAAAGATGGTAAAATGGGACAACGTTCACTTGACTAAATGCACTTAACTGAGAGAGAGGTTCCCTGGAGATGGGCTTCAGCGCAAGCTCAGAAGACAAAAACCTTTGGTCCCAGTGGCCGACCCAGATTGAAGCCTGTAAGTTAGCTGTCTTGCTTAGCAACAGAAAAGTTGACCTCAATTGTGGTTGTAAGATGAGGACCAGGATTAGCACTACTCAGGGTCACTTGAGTAATGCTAATCATTACAATATACAATAGCAGAGTTGGAAGGGACCTTGGAGGTCTTCTAGTCCAACCCCCTGCCTAGGCAGGAAACCTTATACCGTTTCAGACAAACGGCTATCCAACATCTTCTTAAAAACTGCCAGTGTTGGGGCATTCACAACTTCTGGAGGCAAGTTGTTCCACTGATTAATTGTTCTAACTGTAAGGAAATTTCTCCTCAGTTCTAAGTTGCTTCTCCCTTGATTAGTTTCCACCCATTGCTTCTTGTTCTGTCCTCAAGTGCCCTTGGAGAATAGTTTGACTCCCTCTTCTTTGTGGCAACCCCTGAAATATTAGAAGACTGCTATCATGTCTCCCTAGTCCTTCTTTTCATTAGATTAGACATACCCAATTCCAGCAACTGTTCTTCAGATGTTTTAGCCTCCAGTCCCCTAATCATCTTTGTTGCTCTCCTCTTCATTCTTTCTAGAGTCTCCACATCTTTTCTACATCGTGGCGACCAAACTGAATGCAGTATTCCAAGTGTGGCCTTACCAAGGCCTTATAAAGTGGTATTAACACTTCACGTGATCTTGATTCTATCCCTCTGTTTATGCAGCTAGAACTGTGTTGCTTTTTGGCAGCTGCTGTACACGTTCCTGAGTCTGCCATTTTTCTAGAAATCTTTTCATACTCCCAAACCATTTGAAGGGTGCCCAAAGGACGTTGAGCTATGTAATTTGGGATGAACACCTTTTTTAAAGAAGAGTTTAATTATTTTGCAATTACCAAGATAAAACATTCCATCTTTCCTTGTGCAACGTGTCGTCTGGGTGCAAACATCTCTTTTGCCATTTGTTCCTCTTTTGCCACATCTTTCACGTTCATATTAACATTATTCCCCTAAGTTATAATATATTAAGCATTTAAAATTATAAAACTCTCCATTTTTCTTCTTACCACCTTCCAGTAATATATATCAACATTGAACATTATTCTTATCGTGCGCATACTAACCGTTTTAATTCTTTATCTAAGTGTATTATGTTTTAGTTTTCTGCATTTCCAAAGGGAGAACATCCTTTGATGGTGTGGGAATAGGAAGTGATTTCCAGAGGGAAAAATGGCAAACTGTAGGAATCAGGAACCACCACTCAGGGACTCGAAGGACACCGATAAACCTCCAAGGGCCTCAAAGACCCTCTTTAAGGGATGCAAATGACCAGCTGTCTGCAAGGAATATAAATACTTCCATCGCCCCCCCCCCCCATTCAGTCAGATTTCAGATTTATTTATTTGTATGCCGCCCTCCTCCGGGAGGGACTCAGGGGCAGCGAACAACCTCAAAAGGGGAAAGGGGATACAAACACAATACATATAATTAAAATACACAAGAGTCATACAGCCATACAAGTCGAGAGGGGAGGGGAACTCATCAACCCCAGGCCTGCCGGCACAGCCAGGTTTTGACGGCTTTCCGGAAGGCCTGGAGCGGGGTGAGGGTCCGAATCTCCGCGGGGAGTTCATTCCAAAGGGCTGGAGTTGCAACAGAGAAGGCCCTCCCCCGGGTAGTAGCCAGATGGCATTGGCTGGTAGACGGAACCCGGAGGAGGCTGACCCTGTGCGATCTAACGGGTTGTGGGAGGTAATTGGCAGCAGGCGGTCTCTCAAGTACCCAGGTCCAATACCATGAAGGGCTTTATAAGTTACGACTAGCACTTTACTTTGAAGCGTATCCGGAGACTGATCGGTAGCCGGTGCAGCTCGCGGAGGATAGGTGTAACGTGGGTGTACCGAGGTGCACCCACAATTGCTCGCGGCTGCATTCTGGACGAGTTGTAGTCTCCGAATACTCTTCAAAGGCTGCCCCATGTAGAGCGCATTGCAGTAGTCTGAGTCTTAGTCAGAGCTGAAGAAGCTTCTTAGATGAGAAGCGAAACATTTTCAAAAGGAAAAAGAAACCAAGAAAATCCAGTTGCTTCCTGGAAAAGGAAGCTTCGGGACAATCATGGCCTTGATGATTGAGAATCTCTACAGACCTCCAGGATTTAAGTTATCCTGTCTCTTTTTTGCACACTGTAACAGGAAGGTGTGTTATAACAAGTTCTAGAGCAGCCATGGGTTAGATTAAGTATGCCAAGTATGGCTAGTGGGCCATCTTGAGTGTGGAGAACCATCAGAATTTTTGTTGTTGTTAGTTGCAAAGTTGTGTCCGACCCTTCATGACCCCATGGACAATGTTCTCCAGGCCTTCCTGTCCTTACCATCCTCTGGAGTCCATTTAAACTCATGCTGACTGCTTCATTGACTCCATCCAGCCACCTCATTCTATTTATGAGGTGTCGAATAGTCTATTTAAAGCAGTACTTTTCAACCCTGACCTCATGAAGATGTGGGGACTTCACTTCCAGAATCCCCCAACCAGCAAAGCTTACTGGAACTTGAAGTCTTAAAGTTGCCAAGGCAGAGAACCACTGCTTTAGACGAGAGGGTTGATACAGATGGGTGAAATTTAACTGTTGGGTTTACCATTACAGATAAGGCCTTGTGTCCTCTTCGTTAGTCACTTCATTTCTTACAGATAATGGGATCAAGATAACCTTTGATGAAAAATGTAACGCATGTCTTCTAACTCTGTGGATGTGCCCAGGGCTGCTGTGTTGTTAATTGCAAAGTCGTGTCCAACCCATCATGACCCCATGGACAACATTCCTCCGGGCCTTTCTGTCCTCTATAATCCTCTGGAGTCCTTTTAAGCTCACGCGGACTGCTTCGGTGACTCCATCCAGCTACCTCTTTCTCTGTCACCCCCTTCTTCTTTTGCCCTCAATCTCTCCCAGCATTAATCTCTTCTCCCGTGAGTCCTTCCTTCTCCTTAGGTGGCCAAAGTACTTGAATTTCCTCTTCAGGATCTGGTCTCTAAAGAGCAGTCAGGGTGGATCTCCTCTAGGACTGACCGGATTGGATCGGCTTGCAGTCCAAGGGACTCACAGGAGTCTTCTCCAGCACCAGAATTCAAAGTCTTCAATTCTTTGGCACTCAGCCTTTCTTATGGTCCAACTTTTTACAGCCATCCATTGCAACCATAGCCTTGACTACATGCACTTTTATTGGCAGGGTGATGTCTCTGCTTTTTTTGCATGCTAGACAACATTTGCCTCTCCACAACACCTCATTTAAGGTCTTCTGCAGCAGTGTGGTACAGCGAAGAGAGCTGTGGGTTGCAGTTGTGGGTACTCCATCACTGGAGATCGGACAATTGTTGTCTGAATGATATAAGGTCTCCTGCTTGAGCAAGGGGTTGGACTAGAAGACCTCAAAGGCCCCTTCCATTCTGTCATTCTGATAATGAGTCGATTCAGACAAGACTCTGAAGAGAAACACATATACACGGACCTCAACTTACAACGGTTTATGCCTAGTTCAAAGGCCTCCATTCTTTGGTGCTCAGCCTTCCTTATGGTCCAACTTTCACAGCCATCCATTGAAACTGGGAAAAACCATAGCCTTGACTATACGCACGGGAGGCCTAAATGCTATAATACATGATTGGCTAAATTCTGACTTTTTTTTTTAATCCGCTCCTTAGCTGTCCAAACTTTCAGGAGAGATGTTGGCACACGGCCTGAGCACAAATTTCAGCTGCCAAGAGCAATTCAGGGAAATTAGGCAAAGCAATCCAGGGTGAGCTTCAAAACGCAGCCTACGCCGTGTGGGACGGGAATTGTTGCGTGCATAAGCCACAATTTGCTTCCCCTTTACACCCACTGCTCCTCAGGAGCCTTCTCGCCAGCCGTGGGTCCTGCAAAGCAGCTGCCAGCAGTGGCCAAGGCAGAGTTTCCTCTTAAGGGAAAATTTCTACCTTTGTGGGTGGGCACCTGTAGGGCTACGGATTATTCATGATTGCCATGCGCTGGCAAGCTTGCTCAGGGCCAGATGAATTTCAAGGGCTTTTTATTAATTTTGCAGGAGTCCAAAAGGCTTCGTTTTCTTTGAGGCAAACCTACTCAACGGCGGAAAGGGGGCTTGAGAAGGGCAAGTAGCAAATTCAGGCAATCCTCGACTTAACAATAGCAATAGCAATAGCAGTTAGACTTATATACCGCTTCATAGGGCTTTCAGCCCTCTCTAAGCAGTTTACAGAGTCAGCATATCGCCCCCACAGTCTGGGTCCTCATTTCACCAACCTCGGAAGGATGGAAGGCTGAGTCAACCTTGAGCCCGGTGAGATTGAACCGCCGAACTGCAGATAACAGTCAGCTGAAGTGGCCTGCAGTACTGCACCCTAACCACTGCGCCACCTCGGCTCTTTTGATTTAGTGACCGTTCAAAGTTACGGCACTGAAAAAAGTGCCTTAGAATCTTTTTTCATGCTTACAACCAGGGGTGGGATTCAGCCGGTTTGCACCAGTTTGGGCCAACTGAATGCTAATTTTACATCTGGTTTGCTGAAGCGGTAGTTCCAAGGACTGGGTGGCCCCTCCCCGCCCCTCCCAAGAGTCTCCATGCAGCCCGTTTTGGATGCCACATAAGTGGCAGGGCCTGCACAGAGCTCTAGGAGGGTGAAAAATGAGCCTCCTGGAAGTTCTGGAAGTCCGGAAATGGGCCCATTTCTGGCCTCCAGGAGGCATCCGGAGCCTGGGGGATGCCGTTTTTGCCCTCCTGGAGGCTCGAGGAAAGGCTCTGGAGCCTGGGGTGGCAACCCCCCCCCCCCCCGCCATGGTGCAGGAGGCCGAGTAGGCCATGCCCACCATGGCCACGCCTACCCAGCAATTAGGGAGAGAACCCGTTGCTAAACTTTTTTCAATCCCTCCACTGCTCTCAACCTACAGCATCCTCAAGTCACGTGATCAAAATTCGGACGCTTGGCAACTGCTTCATATTTATGACCGCTGCAGTGACAATTTTGGCAAGCTCCTGGCAAGCAAAGTCGAGGGGGGAAGCCAGATTCACTGAACAACCATGTGAGTCACTTAACAACTTCAGTGAGTCACTCAACGACGGTGGCAAGAAAGAGCGTAAAATGGGACAAAAGTCCCTTAACAAATGTCCCGCTTAGCAGCAGAAATTTTGGGATCCGTTGTGGACATAAGTTGAATATTGACCTGTATTGTAAGGAATATCCGTAAAAGCTTCAGGTGACCTCTGAGACCTGGAGGACTCAGGACTCAAGAAAATGTTGTAATTATAATTTATATAAGCAGTAACAGTTGGCAGAGTATATTTTGGGAAGATGCTGTTAAGTTGCAACAGTTTTTTAATTGATGGGCCGCATGTGACCAATGAAGCAGCAGAAGCAAAGATTTTCCATCCAAGCTTGTCTAATAGTACTTTTCTTTTTTAAATAGCTTTCCTTCTTTCCTTTTTAATCAACCAACCTTCCTTCATTCCTTTCTTCCTTCCTTTCTTCCTCTCTCCTCCTTCCTTTCTCCCTCCCTCCTTCCTTCCTCCCTTTTCTCCCTCCCTCCCCTCTCTTCTTTCTTTCTTTCCTTTTTCTTTCTTTCTCCTCCCTCCTCCTTTTTCTTCCTTCTTTTCTTCCTTCCTTCCTTTCTCCATGTCTTCATGTCTTCCTTCCTTTCTCTCTCTTCTTCTCTCCCTCTTTCTTTCCTCTTTTTCCTTCCTTCCTTCCTTCCTTCCTTCCTTTCCTTCCTTCGCCTACTAGTGATATTACATTATAATGTATAAGCTTCATAGTGCAAGGGATGACTTTTGCTATAATGTTTACAAAACATCCCCCAGATATAAAAACATGACCTAAATCCAGTTATTGACAGCCTAATTAGCATACTTAGGCACACTGACATTTAATTTGGTCAACAAATTCTGACTTTCCTTCTCTTCGGTGGATTTAGCTTTCAGTTTAGAATATCTCGAATGTCCAAAGTGAAGCTGAGATCAATAAAAGCAGACGTATACACAACACCGCAACAAAAAATAATAATGGCCAAGTTGGATGGACAGGATTCATTAGTAACATCAGGATACATTCTTTTAATATCTTGGGAGCATTTTTTTTCCCCTGTCTCTTTGCCAAAATCATAGGAAGGTGTGATATATTATATCTAATTTCCCCAGTTCTTCCCCTAGGTTAAAAAGGAGTAATTAGTAAGAATTGTATTTAGCTGCTGTGAGGTCTCTCCAGAATTGTCAAACTCGCAGTACTGTAGGATGCCCATGGATGTGAGAGGGATGGTTATATAAACATGCTGTGAGATGTGTGGGCTACATAAATATGATGATACATAAACAAATTGCCATCAGTTTAAGACAGGGGTGTCAAACTCGATTTCATGGAGGCCCCATCAGGGTTGTGTTTGATCACTCTGGCGTGGCCCAGAGTGCTCCCAAGCCTCCATTTTTTGGCTGCGACGGCCTCCTTCAACCCTTTGCCAGTGAAAACTTTTGTTTTGTAATTAAAAAACTTTGTATAAAACAAATACAACTTTGTTTGTAGGCCTCTTGGTGCTTTCTAAGCTTTGTCATGCCCTGTTGGAGCCTGAATCTGCAGGCTCTGAAGCAGAGGAAGATGAGCGAGAACTGGAGCCGATGGAGATCAAGGGGGGCAGCTTTGTTGGTTTGGGAGGAAAATGGGGAGGAGCAGGCCCAGTCACTCCAGGGCCTTTCAGGATTGGGATGCCTTGTAGGCAGGGAGGAAGGGAGAGGTAGGATGATGAAGAGAGGCTAAGCAGTAAACACGAGAGACAGAGCTCAGGCGATAAGCAAGGACCACTCCCTCCTGATCCTCGAGCATGGAGAGTGGAGAGAGGCGAGAATAGCACAGACTGACCCAATTACTCAGGAGGAGAGTGCCCGCCCTTCTTCACAAGGCACAACTGGGGACTAAGACTTAAGGAGACATTGTGAGGCGGGGAATTTGTTGGGAATAAATACTGAATTCATGGAGTGTTGAGAGCCGACGTTTGAACTCTCCTGGATTCCTTGCATTCTTTCTGGATATCTAGATTACTTGCTCCTTTGCTTCCTAGACTCCTGGACTTGCTCTGCTGGATTTCTTGCTTTGCAGCTGTGGTATTCACAGTGTTGTGCTGGACTATTTGCAACCAGAGGCTTCTTGAGGTGTGTGTGTGTGTGTGATCACTTTTTTCTGGCACTTGCCAGAAACATGGGAAATATGGAGGGAAATTTGGAGCAAGAAAGGGGCGGTTTGAACTGCCAGCTGCCTGGGTTCTACTGTGCGGTCCTCTGGGTCATCACAGATGGTTTGTTGATGGTTTGCAGACATTTCATGGACCTGACTAGGTAACATTATCAGTGCTAGCAAGGGTGGGGTTGGCTCAGCGGTGGGATTCAGCCAATTTGGACCGGTTCGGGTGGACCGAATGCTAATTTGCATCCAGTTCACCGAACCAGTTTCTGCAAGGACCGAATGGCCCACCCCACCCCGCCCAGGGGTCTCCTTGTGGTCTGTCCATCATGCCAGGCAAGTGTCCGCATGGAGGCGCTGGGAGGGCAAAAAAACAGGACTACAGGAAGTTCTCGAAGTCCGGAAATGGGCCTGTTTCTGGCTTCCGGAGGCCTCCAGAGCCAGGGGGAGGGTGAAAAAGACCCCCTGCCACCGTGAGGAGGCCACGGCCTCCATGGCCATGCCCACCCAGGAACTGGGCAGAGAGCCGGTTGCTAACATTTTTCAAACCCCACCCCTGGGTTGAGTTCCCTGATGATATACAGTAACTGCCTAGCCAGTGCTGGTGCCTTCCTTGAAATAACATCAGGATAATTTTCCCTGATTCCGGTGTCAGAAGGTTGACTTAGGAAGTTAAACATTGTGGCTGCAGCTGTGATGGAAATCACTTGATAGTCCGCTCATTTTCCTGTTATATAATTTTCTCCTAACACCCTACTACCATGATGACAAGCCATTTCTGTTTTTATTATTATAATAAAGTTCGTTATTTTTTTATTTCATAACATGTAACCACATGTATACTATTACATAGCCAACATCGTATTGTATTATTAAAATGTTTACATCAATTCACCTTACCATCAACTCCCAAAAACAATTATTGGTTCTTCTGCTCATCCATACACCATATTTGTACCGTATCCATCGCTTTTTTTTCTCCCTCTTCTCCTCCCCTCACTACCTCCTTTCTTCCCTCTGTCATCCTTCCCTTCCTACTTACTCCCCTTCCTCTCTCCTTCTCCTCTCTCCCCTCCCCTTTCCATCCTTCTTTCTCTCCTCCTCTCCCTCCCCTCCCCTCCCTCCGATCTCTCTCTTCCCTTACCTCTCTCCTCTACTTCCCACTCTTCATCTCATTGAAGAGCCGAGGTGACGCAGGGGTTAGAGTGCAGTACTGCAGGCCACTTCAGCTGACTGTTATCTGCAGTTTCAGCGGTTCTAATCTCACCAGCTCAAGGGTTGACTCAACTTTCCATCCTTCGAGGTGGGTGAAATGAGGACCCGGATTGTTGTTGGGGGCAATATGCTGACTCTGTAAACCGCTTTAGAGAGGGCTGAAAGTCCTATGAAGCGGTATATAGTCTAAACTGCTATTGCTATCTCCTTTACTTGGTGTTATTTCAGCTTCTGAGCAAGCTCCTTTTTATGTTGATGGTATTTATAATTCCTTTTCAATACACATATTAATTTTAACATGTATTCGCCTCCTTTTTTTAAAAAATAGAACAAAAAATATACATACATAGTCATTATGCTTTTAACACACCCCCCCCCCCCCCAGCCTACTTTTGGCAGAGATGTAGACCTGGTTACAATTCCCAACTATTCTCATCATTATCTTTATATAATATATGAGCCATTTCTGAGGGCAGGTGAGGCATTGCCTGTCAGCTCCAGGACACTGGCCAGCTGATTTTCGGCCTTGATTTTTGGCCATTTCCCCTCCGTCCGGAGCTTCAGGGAAGGCCTCCCGAGGGAGAAAAACGGCCCAATGGGCACCAGGAAGTCCGTTCTCAAACTTCTGGATTGCTTGTAGCAAAGCCTCTGGAAATCTTTATGAGATGTTCTACAGATGGCATTCTCCCTCCAGCACGGCTCTCCAAAATGTTTAAAAATTTGCCCCAAATTGTTGGAAGTGTAAAAAAAACACCGGGCACTTTTTATCATATGTGGGTGGACGTGCAATGAGGCAAAAAATATTGGAAAATGATTCAATCATGGTTAGAACAAATGGTTGGAGACCAAATCTTGTTTAAACTGGAAATTTTTCTCCTAGGGATAATACCGGAGGGGTTTAAGAAAGATTGCACTTTAGTTAATTATACATGTACTAACTGCGGCGCGCACTAACTTATGCACAATACTGGAAAAAAAGAAAATACAACCGTCAGAGCTAGATATAATCAGAAAAGTGTTGGCCTGTGCAGAAGCAGATAGGCTCACTCTTGAACTTAAAATAAGGGCAATCAGAATATTTGAAGTCTGGAACAGATTTTATGACTGGTATAGACAAGGTGACAAGACTGGAACAAACTGTATATATTGTGATTGGACAGAAGGATAGACAATGTACTAAGTAGGCTAATTGTCAATGGTTGAGACTAGCTGTATATAATTTGAATGTATGGTCACTTCGACTTCGCGGTACTGCATTGTTTTTAAACGTAAAAATAATAAAAATATATTGAAAAAAAAAAAAAAGAAGCCTCTGGAGCCTGGGGAGGGGAAAAAAACAGATTTACCGAGCCCACTGGAAGTCGGAAAACAAGCCGTTTCCTGTCTTCAGAGGGCCTCAGGGCAGTGAGGGAGGCTGTTTTCGCCCTCCCCAGGCTCCAAGAAATAGCAATAGCAGTTAGACTTATATGCCGCTTCATAGGGCCTTCAGCCCTCTCTAAGCGGTTTACAGAGTCAGCATATTGCCCCCACAGTCTGGGTCCTCATTTCACCCACCTCGGAAGGATGGAAGGCTGAGTCAATCTTGAGCTGGTGAGATTAGAACCGCTGAACTGCAGATAACAGTCAGCTGAAGTGGCCTGCAGTACTGCACCCTAACCACTGCACCACCTCGGCTGCTGCACGGGGCAGTGTGTGTGTGTGTGTGTGTGTGTGACACCGCACATGCAGGGAGAAAGGCGCTGGGTGGGATTAAATTATGGGGGTGAACATGCGAGCGAGCACAGCAGCGCATGCGCTTGAGCTTTTAGCGCCCGAGGCAAAAGAGGTTCGCCATCACTGCCCTACTAAATTCTCTATGGGAATGATTTGCTGAAATAGATATATTTTAATTCGTCTTTGCGTTTCATACAGGAGAATTTGGCTTCCTTTCAAAGCTGAATCTACAACCCATTCCCGCTGAGAACTCTCTCATATTCCCCCCCCCCCCCCCACTTTCTTTTGTTGTCCTTGGCTGTTTTTAATTATCTTGTTCTCCAGCATTTTCTGATGATTTGCACATATTACACTCACTCATTCCACACACACACACACACACAAAAGCCTCCGGAGGGAAACCTTTTCCATTTTTTTTCCTTTTTTCTTAATTTTTGGAAGTCGTTAAAAAAATGTACACAAATAAATCCACAAGACAAGCAAAACCAAGAACAGGATTCAGATACATTTTCTTTATGATGGTTCCCAAGCGGCTGGAACAGATGATTGAATGGCTGGTTCCCCTCTTGCCTAAGCCCTCCTGGAACAAAATCTCCAAACATTTGGTTTACTTACAAAAAGATTCCAGCTTTGTGGCTATAGGAAGTTAGCGCCCATCCCTCTCCTGGAAGAATGAAATATCCTGGGAAACATTGAAAAGGCAGAATATAATACTTCCCAGGATGAGAAATGGAGAAACATGTTTTAGGCAGGAAACAGACTCATTCTTAATAGCCCCCACCTTTGTCAAAGAGCCGTTAAAAGGCCTGAGCCAGTCTATTCTACATAACAAAGATCTCCGCCTTCAGCTCCAGGGTGATGGGATTAAGGCATGATAGTATTAGCCCTTTGCTCATCTCACCACAGGGCACCTGGGAAGAAGCAAGGCTCAACCAAACTTGGACTCAAAACACAGCCTAGAGAGTTGGCCCTATGAGAGTCTGACAACCAATCAGAATACAAGATCAAGATCAAAGCCCACAGAGGGCATAAAAGTAGGGATTTTCAGCATCTTGGTCTCTTCTTCAACCAACATCTGGAAGCATGTGATCCCCCTTTTCTGTTCAGCAGCACAAGCCATGTGATCCTATCCACCATTAAACCATCTTTCCAAGCAACCTCCATGTTTCCAGTGTCCCCCCCCTTGGACCTGAACTCAGAAGGGCATTTCTTCCAACATGACAGAACATCTTTTGCATGAAACACGTTAAAAAGTGCAGTTGGTGCGACTTATGATCACGATTGGCACCCAAAATTTTCATTGCTAAGCAGGACAGTTGTTAAGTGAGCTTTGACCCATGTTATTACATTTTTTTGACATAGTTGTTAAGTGAATCACTGTAGATGTTAGTAACAACTGTAACAATAGTAAACTGTATTGCAGATTAATTCTGCCAATGGCCAGCAGTTCGATTCTCACCGGCCCAAGGTTGACTCAGTCTTCCGTCCTTCCGAGGTTGGTAAAATGACGACTCAGATTGTTGGGGAAAATTGTTGTTGTTGTTAGTTGTGAAGTCGTATTCAACCCATTACGAGCCCATGGACAACGTTCCTCCAGGCCTTCCTGTTCTCTACCATCCTCTGGAGTCCATTTAAGCTCACGCCAACTGCTTTGGTGACTCCATCCAACAACCTCATTCTCTGCCATCCCCTTCTTCTTTTGCCCTCAGTCTTTCCCAGCATGAGGCTCTTCTCCAGGGAGTCCTTCCTTCTCATTAGGTGGCCAAAGTCTTTGAGTTTCCTCTTCAGGATCTGGCCTTCTAAAGGGCAGTCAGGGTTGATCTCCTCTAGGACTTACTGGTTTGATCGCCTTGCAGTCCAAGGGACTTGCAGGAGTCTTCTCCAGCACCAGAGTTCAAAGGCCTCCATTCTTTGGCGCTCAGCCTTCCTTATGGTCCAAGGTGGTTGTGATTTGGCTCCTCCCAAGAGAGTATATAAGAAGACACTTTGGGAGGAGACCTTCTGCAGGACACGGCCGTTTATACCAAGCTGGAGAAGCTGTTGTGTGTATTGTATCTCTTATCTGAGGGAGTCTGGGTTGCTGCCAACGTCTTGTCTGTGAGTAATTACTGTGAATAAAGCGTGGCTAACAGTAAGCTTGTGTCGGCATTACTCACCAGATGGAGTGGGGTCAGAACAGATACCTATACTGGACAAGGAAGAGGTTGGAAGTGGATGATCATATGAATGACAAAGGAAGATATCATTTCACATTCAGAATAACAGAGTTCAAAGGGACCTTGGAGGTCTTCTAGTCCAACCCCCTACTCAAGCAGGAAACCCTATACCATTCTATCCAATCTCTTCTTTAAAAACTCCAGTGTTGGAGCACCAACAACTTCTAGAGGCAAGCTGTTCCATTGGTTAATTATTCTAATTGTCAGGAAAATTCTCCTTAACAGTAATGGAAGGGACCTTGGAAGTCTTCTTGTCCAACCTCCTGCTCAACAGGAAACTTTTTCCTGATACCCAGTGGTGGATTCAATTTTTTTTTACTACTGGTTCTGTGGGTGTGGCTTGGTGGGCTTGTCAGGGGAAGGATATTGCAAAAATCTTCATTCCCTCCCCACTCCAGGGGAAGGTTACTGCAAAATCCCCATTTCCTCCCGATCAGCTGGGACTCGGGAGACAGAGAATAGATGGGGAGGGGACCAGTCAGAGGTGGAATTTACCGGTTCTCCGAACTACTCAAAATTTCCGCTACCGGTTCTCCAGAACTGGTGAGAACCTCTACCTATACCATTTCAGGCATTGTCCAACCTCTTCTTAAAAACTTCCAGTGTTGGAGCATTTACAGCTTCTGGAGGCAAGTTGCTCCACTGATTAATTGTTCGAACTGTCAGGAAATTTCTCCTCAGTTCCAAGTTGCTTCTCTCCTTGACTAGTTTCCAGCCATTGCTTCTTGTCCTGCCTTCAGGTGCTTTGGAGAATAGCTCGACTCCCTCTTCTTTGTGGCAGCCCCTGAGATATTGGAAGACTGCTATCATGTCTCCCCTAGTCCTTCTTTTCATTAGATTACCCAATTCCAGCAACCGTTCTTCTTCGTATGTTCCGTTCCACCAAATGCTGAATGAGGTTGGATTGGAAGATAATCGTGATTTTAAAATTGGAGGGAGAGACATCGTTAACTTGCATTAGCTGATGACCCCGTGACCCATCAAAACCGCGGTCCACTAAAGCGCACCCGATCAAAACGCGTATGTGACGTCATCAGCAGTGCGACAAATAAAATTAAAAATAAATTAAATTAAAATTAAAATAAAATTAAAGCAAGCCGATTCACATAAAGGTAAGGGTTAGGTTTAGGGTTAGGGTTAGGGTTAGGGTTAGGTTAAGGGTTAGGGTTAGGGTTAGGGTTAGGGTTAGGGTTAGGGTTAGGTTTAGGGTTAGGGGTTAGGGTAAGGTTTTCGCGTTAATTTTAAATTTACCGCTCACAGCGTGCCATTTTCGTCGCGCTGTGATGACGTCACGTATGCGCTTTCGTTGAGCGCGCTTTAGTCTACCGCGGATTTGTGGTGGAACCAATGACCCTACGCTGATAGCTGAAAATACTGGAAGCTCCACTAAGGAAAGTTGAGAAGTGCAGAGGAGTACAGTGTAAAAAAAAAATAAAAAAAATGGAACTAAGTTTAGACACAAAGAAGACCAGACTAATGAGAACAGTTACAGAAACAGCCTTTGAAGTTATAGCAACAGCCTTTGAACTGAGAATGAAGATATTGAAGTGATGGGTAAGTTCTCCCTTTGAGGATTAACTACCAACAGTAAAGGAACAAGTAATCAAGAAAAATTTTTGCAGGCTAACATTTGTGGGGGTGGGGGTGGACCACGAAGGCCTGGGAAAAGATAGTAACACACAAAGAAACTAAACATTTTATGGTTTGACAAGTGAAGACGTCCTGGGTTTATGAAGGTTATTGAGTTGTTTGAAGAGATTCTTGTCTGGTAGCCTAGTGGTGAAGACGGTTGCCTCTCATTTGGAAGGTTGAGAATCCTGATCTTAGGTAACAACAATTATTTTTCTCTTGGGCTGCAAAGAAAATACATTTGTTGCAAACACCACATAGGTGTCAGGAAGGGCATCCGGCCAATAAACACTCAGGTTCATCCAGTCACCTGAATACTCCAAATTAAAGGATTAAAGTAAATGTAAAGGTTCCTCTCGCACATATGTGCTAGTCGTTCCTGACTCTAGGGGGCGGTGCTCATCTCCGTTTCAAAGCCGAAGAGCTGTCCGAAGACGTCTCCGTGGTCATGTGGCCGGCATGACTAAACGCCAAAGGCGCATGGAACGCTGTTACCTTCCCACCAAAGGTGGTCCCTATTTATCTACTTGCATTTTTACATGCTTTCGAACTGCTAAGTTGGCAGAAGCTGGGACAAGTAACGGGAGTTCACTCCGTTATGCAGTGCTAGGGATTCAAAGTCAGCATCTTAAAAAGGAAGCCACTGAGTTGTTTGTTTTTATGTGTACAGGTAGCCTTCGAATTACTACAGTTCATTTATAGTAATAGCAGTTAGACTTATATACGGCTTCATAGGACTTTCAGCCCTCTCTAAGCGGTTTACAGAGTCAGTATATCGCCCCCACAGTCCGGGTCCTCATTTCACTCACCTCGGAAGGATGGAAGGCTGAGTCAACCTTGAGCCGGTGAGATTAGAATCGCTGAACTGCAGATAACAGTCAGCTGAAGTGGCCTGCAGTACTGCACCCTAACCACTGCGCCACCTCGGCTCTATGGTTTAAGGGCGATTTGAAACTATAGCGGCACTGAAAAAAGTGACTTATGACCGTTTTTCACCTTAGGACCATTGCAGCATCCCTGTGGTCACATGATCAAAATTCAGACATTTGGTAACATACATATTTGTTCTGACCCCCCGCTCCGTACGGCGAGTCACGCCGACACAAGATTACTGCTAGACAATTTATTCACAGTAAATTAACACACCGACAAGACTTTGGCAGCAACCCAGACTTCCACAGTTAAGAAATACACACAAGAGCTTCTCCAGCTTTAATATAACTTTTGTGTCCTGCAAAAAGCCTCCTCCCAAAGTCTCTTCTTATATACTCTCTTGGGAGGAGCCTAATCACAACCACCTGGCCCCAATTATCTCCGTAGTTGCTGTTGGTGCTTATCTGCCCGTCTTTGCCTGGCATCCGGGACCACCTCCCTTAGCTCCTCTCCACTGCTCCAGGGCCTGACGTCAGGGACAAACTCCCTTTGGCTTTCACCGCTGCTCCATGCCTCAGGCGCCTCCTGGTGGCCAACCAGCCTCTCTGGTCCCTGCTCGGAGTCTGAACCCTGTCCAGGGTCCTCCACATCTTCCAGAGCCGACTCATAGGGCCCCTCACTATCAGAGTCTGTTTGCAGCGCCAACGGCTCCTGCTGGGCCACAACACATATTTATGATGGCTGCAATGTCCTGGAGTCTTATAATCCTCCTTTGCCTCCTTCTAACAAGCAATGTCAATGGGGAAAAAAGATTCACTTAATAACCATGTAGAAGAGCCGAGGTGGCGCAGTGGTTAAATGCAGCACTGCAGGCTACTTCAGTTGACTGCAGTTGACTGCAGTTGACTGCAGTTCTGCAGTTCGGCTGTTCAAATCTCACCGGCTCAGGGTTGAATCAGCCTTCCATCCTTCCGAGGTGGGTAAAATGAGGACCCGGATTGTTGTTGGGGGCAATATGCTGACTCTGTAAACCGCTTAGAGAGGGCTGAAAGCCCTATGAAGCGGTATATAAGTCTAACTGCTATTGCTATTGCTATTAACTTAACAACTGAATAACAAAATAACAGGAGTTGGAAGGGACCTTGGAGGTCTTCTAGTCCAACCCCCTGCTCAGGCAGAAACCTTATACCACTTCAGACAAATGGTTGTCCAGTCTCTTCCTATAAACATCTGGTGTTGGAACATTCACAACTTCTGGAGGCACATTGTTCCACTGGTTAATTAATCAACTGCAGTGAGTCACTTAACCACTGTGGCAAGAAAGGTCAGTTAACAACTGTCTCACTTAGCAACCAGCGGTGGGTTTCGCATTTTGTTACCACCGTTTTGACCCGATTCGACCCCACCAGTTGTTACCACCGCTTTATGGGCACACACGCCCCTTATGCACATGCGCCCGGCCTTACGCGCATGCACTTTGCTCCTGTGCGGACCTTACGCGCATGTGCCTAGCCTCAAAAACGTGCCTAAAAAGTTTTTTTTTTTTAGATCTGGGGCGGGTGGGAATGGACAGCAAAGCAGCATTTTTGCAGTTTATTTTTCTCAGTATATATGTATTATTGGAAGGCATCTCCATCTGGTTCACTTCCAAGTCGGGAGAAAGACACTGGAAGCAGGGAAGCTGATTGGAAAGATGGTTTAATGATGAAGCAGAAGCAGATGGGTGCTTCTGGGCAGCTGGCCACAAGGAGTGGAGAGTGGGGGCTATTTATACCTTCTCTTGGGCTTTGCACTTGAGCTTCCTGTTCCTGTGCAAGGACATGTATTCTATTGGCTGTTGTCAGACTCCCATGGGGCCATATAGGGGTCATTGCTGGCTATATAGGCAAAGTACAAATCCTAGGTGTGTGTCTGAGCTACGTGTGGTTGAAGTTTCTATGGGTGGTGAAATGAAGGGGTGTTAGGCAATTCCTATGGTGGTGAAGGGCTAATTCTAACTTTCTTGGATCTTAGGTGGGGGCATTTGCTTATGAATAGAGCTATCTATCCCTTTATCTCTTAAGTGCTGACATCTGCTATCGGCTATTAAGAAAAGGGGGGAGGGCTGCTTTGTCCCTCTTAAAAATACTTCTCATCCAGGGAAATATAATATTCTGCCTTTTTAATATTTCTCGAAATATTTCATTCTCCTAGGAGAGGGGTGGGTGCTAACTTTATATATATATATCTACACACAAAAGTATTGGATGCATCTTAGCAACGGATTCTACATTCCAGAAACTTCATCCTGTTGCTATGGTAACAGGCAAAGTGGAGCCTCCTCCTCCCCTTCCCTCCCCTCCTCCTTCTATCCCCGTTCTAATAACATAATTCAAGAAGGCAGCCCTGAAGCTTTTAGCCCTGATTAACTAAGGAGTAATGTAATTTAATAAGATGAGCATAGATAGAACGATTCCGTTGCTTGAGTAGTAGTGTCTGGCCAGAGCCGATGGGAAGACACCACTGGAGCCATTCAATTCTCTCATTTTCTCCCAACTACATTGGCTCAGAGGTGGGCTTCAAAAATCAGCGTTCTGATATCTCAGGGGCTGCCACAGAGAAGAGGGAGTCAAGCTATTCTCCAAAGCCCCTGAGGGCAGGACAAGAAGCAATGGATGGAAACTAATCAAGGAGAGAAGCAACTTAGAACTGAGGAGGAATCGCCTGACAGTGAGAACAATTAATCAGTGGAACAACGTTGCCTCCAGAAGTTGTGAATGCTCCAACACTGAAAGATGATGTTGGATAGCCATTTGTCTGAAATGGTGTAGGGTTTCCTGCCTAGGCAGGGGGTTGGACTAGAAGACTTCCAAGGTCCCTTCCAACTCTGTTCGTCTATTCTACATCAGAGGGAACTTGATTGGAAGAAACTCTTTGTGTGGATTCATTTGGCTTTTATCTTGCCTTTTTCTCTCTCCAGGAAGTCAAGGTAACCCATTAGAGCAGTGATGGTGACCCATTTTGACACCGAGTGCCTAAACTGGAACGTCCATGCATGTGAGTGCGTGCGCTAGAGTGCCAAAATCCTGAGGACCAGCTGGCTGGCCTGCGCATGCCTGTTTTTTGGCCAATTTCCAGGCCATTTTTGACCCACAAAACAGCCTAAAAACAGCCCCCCAAATGGCTTGAAAACAGCCCAAAAACGGCCTGAAAAACGGTCTGAAAATGGCCCCCCAAACGGTCTGAAAACAGCCCAAAAACGGCCTGAATAACAGCCTGAAAATGGCCCAATAAAACAGCTTGAAAATGGCCTGAAAAACAGTGTAGAAAGTGGCCCAGAAAATGGCCTGAAAACCCCCCAAACAGCCTGAAAACAGCTCCAAAAATGGCCTGAAAAACAACCTGAAAAACAGCCTGAAAATCGCCTGAAAAACAGTGCGGAAAGTGGCCCAGAAAACGGCCCAAAAAATGGCCTGAAAATTGCCCCAAAATGGCCTGGTTTTTGACCAGTTTTGGCCAATTTTCGGGGCGTTTTCCGGTGCCTGTGAAGATCAGCTGGCTGGTGCACATGTGCATACTGGAAACCAGAAGAGCAGCTGAAGACAGCGCACCAGCCTGCAGAGAAGACTCTGCGTGCCACTTCCGGCACGCTTGCCATAGGTTCGCCATCATGGCATTAGAGAATTACCTCCTCCATCTTCATTCCTTCAGATATCTCCAGGTTGGTCAGAGACTGAGCTATAGTCACCTAGTGCAAATGTATGGACTTCAACTCCCAGAATTCCACAGCTAACTGGCTGTGGAATTCTGGGAGCTGGAGTCCACACACATCTTCAAATGGCGGAGTTTGAGAAACACTGAGTAGTATAAGCTTCCGTTGCTGAGGATAATAAGATCTGTGGACCAAAAATCTAACTGTGGATGACAGCAAAGAGATACATAAGCCTAATTTTAGACTAATGTACAATAGCAGAGTTGGAAGGGACCTTGGAGGTCTTCTAGTCCAACCCCCTGCCTAGGCAGGATACCTTATACCGTTTCAGACAAATGGCTATCCAACATCTTCTTAAAGACTTCCAGTGTTGGGGCATTCACAACTTCTAGAGGCAACTTCTGTTCCACTGATTAATTGTTCTCAATGTCAGGAAATTTCTCCTCAGTTCTAAGTTGCTTCTCTCCTTGATTAGTTTCCACCCATTGCTTCTTGTTCTACCCTCAGGTGCCTTGGAGAATAGTTTGACTCCCTCTTCTTTGTGGCAGCCCCTGAGATATTGGAAGACTGCTATCATGTCTCCCCTAGTCCTTCTTTCTATTAAACTAGACATACCCAGTTCCTGCAGCCGTTCTTCCTATATTTTAGTTTCCAGTCCCCTAATCATCTTGGTTACTTTTCTCTGTACTCTTTCTAGAATCTCCACATCTTTTCTACATCGTGGCGACCAAAACTGAATGCAGTATCCCAAGTGTGGCCTTACCAAGGCATTATAAAGTGGTATTAACACTTCACGTGATCTTGATTCTGTCCCTCTGTTTATGCAGCCTAGAACTGTGTTGGTTTTTTTTAAGTTATTCTTGAACTTACCGACATTCATGTAGTGATCATTCGAAGTGACTTATGCCTGTTCTTCACATGACCGTTGCAGCATCCCGGTGGTCATGTGATCAAACTTCAAACGCTTGGCAACTGACTCAGATTTATGACGGTGTCCCATGGTCCTAGCCTCCCCTCTCTGCGACCTTCTGATGAGCACAGTCAATGGGGAAGCCAGATCTACTTCCCAACTCGATTACTAACTTATCAACTGCAGCGATTCGCTTAACAACGTTAAGGCCTGAAAAGTCGTAAAATGGGGCAAAATTCTCATAAGGAATGTTTTGCTTTTTAGCAACAGAAATTTCGGGATCAGTTGTGGTCATACATCAAGGACTACCTGGACATCTGCATCCAGGGGTGGGATTGAAAAAAATTGGAAACCGGTTCTCTGCCCCGTTGCTGGGTGGGCATGGCTATAGTGGGCGTGGCTTTCTTGGCCTCCTGCACCATGGTGTGTGGGGGGGTTATTTTCACCCTCCCCAGGCTCAGGAGCAGTGGTGGGTTTCAAAGTTTTTTAGAACCTCTTCTGTAGGTGTCCTCTGCTTTGTGGGAGTGGCTTGCCAGCCATGTGACTGGGTAGGAGTGGCTTGGCAGTCATGTGACTGGGTGGGCGTGGCCAACTTGTAAAATGTGGTGGAACTCACTTAACAACGCTCATGCTTAGTTACCAAAATGTTGGCTGAGGAACTCTGGCATTGAAGCGTGCAAGTCTTTCAAGGTGCTGGTCGTCACCTATAAAGCCCTACATGGTATCGGACCTGGGTACCTGAGAGACCGCCTCCTGCTGATTACCTCCCATAGACCGATTAGATCTCACAGGTTAGGTCTCCTCCGGATTCCATCTGCCAGCCAATGTCGGCTGGCGACTCCCCGGGAGAGAGCCTTCTCTGTTGCAGCTCCAGCCCTTTGGAATGACCTCCCCGTGGAGATCCGGACCCTTACTACCCTCCCGGCCTTCCGCAAAGCCACCAAGTCCTGGCTGCTCCAGCAGGCTGGGGGGCTTGTGAAACATCCAGCCCCACGGAAACTGTGAATGTTGCGTATTTTAAAGTGTTGTTTTTATCTATTTATTCCCCTTCCAGGTTAGAACTGGCAGGAACCCACCCGTGTTCAGCTATAACCATTGGATAAAGAAAGCTGAACTTCTAGGAAAGTGTTTTTTTTTTAAAAAAGAAATTATTTTTCTAGAATTAGGATGAAAAAGGAGTGTGGTTTTTAAAAGCCTGTTTCCCTGGGAGATGGTTTTGAGCAGGGCAGACCTTTCTCTTTGCTGCTTCTGTATTGTTTTCCAATTTCTTCCGACATGCTCGGTTTTCTCCGTGACCTTGAGAAAGCGCTGTTTATACAGTCTATCTGCACTGATAAATTTGAGAAAGATAAACACACCCACAAGATTTTGAAGTTTTTTTCCCCCCTTGGACATTATTACATAACTGACTGATGTGCAGGAAGATTAAAATGTTCCTTATACTTAATATTAAAAAGAGGCAGGATAGAATATTTCCCCAAAGGAAAAATGGAGAAAAATATTAACAAAGGCAGAAAGCAGTTGCAATCTTCCTGTCATAGGAAAACAACTTTGAACCAAGAAGCAGATTTAGTATCCATTCAGAAAGACAGCCAATCTTCTTCTTCTTGTTGTTAGTTGTGAAGTCGTGTCCGACCCATCGTGACCCCATGGACAACATTCCTCCAGGCCTTCCTGTCCTCTACCATCCTCTGGAGTCCACTTAAGCTCCTGCCTACTGCTTCGGTGACTCCATCAAGCCACCTCATTCTCTGTCCTCCCCTCCTTCTTTTGCCCTCAATCATTCCCAGCATTTTCTCTAGTGAGTCCTTCCTTCTCATTAGGTGGCCAAAGTACTTGAGTTTCCTCTTCAGGATCTGGCCTTCTAAAGAGCAGTCAGGGTTGATCTCCTCTAGGACTGACCGGTTGGATGGCCTTGCAGTCCAAGGGACTCGCAGGAGTCTTCTCCAGCACCAGAGTTCAAAGGCCTCCGTTCTTTGGCGCTCAGCCTTTCTTATGGTCCAACTTTCACAGCCATCCATTGCAACTGGGAAAACCATAGCCTTGACTATACCAGTGGTGGGATTCAGCCAGTTCGCACCTATGCGGGAGAACCAGTTGTTAATTTTCTAAGGAGTTCGGAGAACCGGTTGTTGGAAGAAATCTCCTTTTGGTTTTTCTCGACTTTACAGGGCTAATCCTGTAAGGAAGGCAGGAAGGAAACATTCTGGTGTTGTTTGTAGCCTAATCTTTATTGCCCTACTTACAGAAATTGCCTCTCCGGTTAATCCTTATTACATTGTAACTGCTAAGGCAAAGCGCCCATCAATGTGAGTGATGTTGAGTTGGCCACGCCCATCCAGTCACATGGCCACTGAGCCACGCCTACCATGCTGGTCATTAGGGCAGAGAACTGGTTGTTAAATTATTTGAATCCCACCACTGGACTATACACACTCTTGTTGGCAGGGTGATGTCTCTGCTTTTTAGTATGCTGTCTAGATTTGCCATAGCTTTCCTCCCCAGGAGCAAGTGTCTTTTGATTTATTTTAATAGGCCAATCTATTTATAAATAAAATGCCTTCAGCCACAAGCTCCCACCAAAGGCTGGAGCTGATGGGATTAAGAATTTCCACCCCCCCACCCAAATTCTAAGGATAGGGCATGATCTTTAGGACACAATAGAATTTACCCACCACCATTGAAATGGTAAAAGACACTGTCGTGGCCAGCCAGCTGCCAGTGGAGCTGGCGGCAGACTCGGATGATGAGGAGGTTGGGGAAGAACCTGGAGAAGCCTCTGATGGATGCTCAGCATTGAACTAGTTAGAGATAGATCCACGGCCGTCTGGCATTTCCCAGCCACCAGAGAGGCAGCTGCTTTCAGAGTCAGAGATGAGTGAGGAGTAGGAACAGCTGGGGCCTGTTCCAGATGTCCGTATGTGCAGAGCAGATGGGAGAGGCGAACCACGGAGGACAAGGAGTCAGCTCGGGAAGCAAAACAAACGTGGACGCTGACTGGCTCCTCCCTGGCTGGGGAATAAATAGAAGGAAAGGGGAGTGGTGGTCGTAGGACACAACTGTTCACCTTTCTGGAGATTTTGCTCGTGTTTTGTGCAAAAAAAGAGAGACTGCCTCGCCAGAACTGAGGTTTTAACTGACTTAACTTGCAGCCTTTTGGCTGGGAGCTCACAGCCTTGCAATTATCGTAACCAGCTGATAGGGGCTATTGGTTCAGTTAACTCCTTGCCTGGATTTTGTGGGTGAATGTGTTGGAAGAAATGTCCTTCTGGGTTCGGCTCCAAATGGGGGAAAAGACACTGGAGACACGGAGGCTGCTTGGAAAGATGGTTTTAATGGTGGACAGGACCACATGGCTTGAGTCCTGAACAGAAAAGGTGATCACATGCTTCAATGTTGGTGGAGACGGAGAGAAGGGAAGGGAGGAAGAGATGCTGAAAGTCCCTGGTTTTATGCCCTCTCTGGCCTTTGATCTTGAGCTTGTATTCTGATTGGTTGTCAGACTCCCATGGGGCCATGCAGGGGCAACTCTCTAGGCTGCGTTTTGAATCCAGGTTTGGTTGACTTCTCAGATGCCATGTGGCGAGTTGGGTAAAGGGGCAATATTATCATGCCTTAATCCCATCCCTCTGGAGCTGAAGGGGAGAACTCTTTATTATGTAAAGGGACTTAGCTTGGCCTTCTTAATGGCCCATTGACAAAGTGGGGATGGGCAGGAAGCTACAGGCAGCTATTCTGTCTTTTAAAGCATGTTTCTTTCTTTTCATATCCAGAGAAATATTCTGCCTTTTACAGAGCCAAGGTGGCGCAGTGGTTAGGGTGCAGTACTGGAGGCCACTTCAGCTGACTGTGATCTGCAGTTCAACGGTTCAAATCTCACCGGCTCAAGGTCGACTCAGCCTTCCATCCTTCCGAGGTGGGTGAAATGAGGACCCGGACTGTGGGGGCAATATGCTGACTCTGTAAACCACTTAGAGAGGGCTGAAAACCCTATGAAGCGGTATATAAGTCTAATAAATAAATAAATAAAATAAATAAATATTTCCTAGGATATTTCATTTTTCTGGGAGAGGGCTGGGTGATAACTTCCTACAAATGCACTTAGTTCACAAGTGGTAAACAAAGAGAGTTTTTTCTTTGCCAGGAGTCTGTTTCTTCTTTTTGCAAAGGCCGGGTCAGAATAGGCCCAAGGCTCACTACATTGTACAACCCCCTGGAGCATCTCAATCACTAAACCCCAGAATCCTATAAAAACCCATCCACTCACCCGGCCATTTTGTCAGCCACCCCAGAAACATGTTGCTGTCACTGAAGTTTCTGGAAACCAAATAAACAGAGGCCTCCTTTCCTTTATTATCCAGCATCTTTCTCCCTGCTTGGAACCGGACTGGATTTTTCTTCTTACAGATTCCTTCTCTCCGCCCCCCCCCCCCCTCCTCATTATTTCTAAGCAAGCTTTACCTATTAACATAGTATTTTGCCCTTCTGACCAGTGGTGGGATTCAAATAATTCAACAACTGGTTCTCTACCCTAAAGACAAGCTGGGTAGGAGTGGCTCGGTGGTCATGTGACCGGGTGGGCGTGGCCAACTCAATATCACTCACATCGATGGGCGCTTCGCTTTAGCTGTTACAATGTAGCAAGGGTTAACCAGAGAGGCAGTTTCTGTAAGCAGGTCAATAAAGATTAGGCTAGAAACAACACCAGAATGTTTCCTTCCTGCCTTCCTTACAGGATTAGCCCTGTAAAGTGGAAAAAAACAAAAGGAGATTTCTTCCAACAACTGGTTCTCCAAACTGCTTAGAAAGTTACCAACTGGTTCTCCACAATAGGTGCAAACTGGCTGAATCCCACCACTGGTTCTGACCTTCTTTCTACTGAGTAATTGCCACCTTATTTTTTCCTTCCTTCCTCCCTTCCTTGTCAGTGCATGAGAGTTCATGACTCTGCAGAGACATGGTAAACAAGATCAGCCAATGAATAGGCATAGCAACTATGTCAGCCAATGAAGGCTGTTTGGAAACTGAAACGGTGTTTGCTGATTCAGACAGCAAGGAGCCTGGGCGTGGCTTAGCTTAACTTCTGAACTAGTCTGCTGCTCTGAACTGAAACCAAAACTGTTCTTTGCCTGTGTTTTGCTTGTATTTATTACCAGTTGGAAAACCTGCTTTTGGTATTGTATATTTACTTCATGTGTTATATTATATATAAAGAGAAGTTATTGAATCCTGCTGAATCAGTTACTTGTGTGTGTTTTCTGGATGTAGCTGCTTCTGCAAACTCTGACGTTCCTTCTTTAAATTTATTTTCCACTCATACCCTGCGCCAGTGGTGGGTTTCAAAAATTTTCCGAACCTACTCTGTGGGTGTGGCCTCCTTTGTGGGAGTGGCTTGCTGGCCATGTGACCTGGTGGGAATGGCTTGCCAGCCATGTGTTTTTTTCCTCTCTCTCTCTTTCTCTCTCTCTCTCCTTCCTTTTGTCTCTCTGTCCCTTTTTCCTTTTTTTCTTTCATCTCTCTCTCACTTTTTCTTTCTTTCTTTTTTATTTATTTATTTCTTCCTTTCTTTCTCTTTCTCTCTCTGTGTGAGTCTATCTCTCTCTCTCTCTGTGTGTGTGTGTCAGTGGTGGGTTTCAAAAAATTTTGGAACCTCTTCTGTAGGTGTGGCCTGCTTTCTGGTGGAACCTCTTCTAACCGGTTCGGTAGATTTGACAAACCGGTTCTATCGAACTGGTGCAAACTGGTAGGAACCCACCTCTGCCCTGCGCCTTCTGTGGTCAACTTACAAAATAAAATGGAAAAAAAAGGATTAAAAAAATATAAAAATAACACTAATAAATGACTGAAAGTATCAAGATAAAACATTTGATCCCTTTAAATTCCCAAATGCATAAGACACCAGCTCAAACTTTTCTCCTTTCAGCAAAAAAGCCCATATAAAGCTTCCAACCTTGTTTTTTAAAAAAAGACTTTTATCATTCCCCTCCTCCCTCCGACCGAACTGGTCACCTTTGGCATTTCTGCAAGTTCTGTCAATTTTATAATCCAATCTTCTACTGCGGCCATTTCATTATTCTTCCATCTTTGTGAGTACAATAATTTTGCCAATGTTACCATGTACAATATTAGTTTCAGAACACAGCATTTCTTTCCTAGCTCAGCCTCCATAAGCCTCAATATATTAACTCTGCTTTCATCACAATATTAATCCTCAGTATTCCTTTGCTTTTTTCACAAGGTGTTGAGTTTATTTCCCATGCTCCAGTTTCTGACTAGATACTGTAGTTTCAGAGGTGTAAAATTCACGTAATTTTACCACTGGTTCGCTGCGCACTGAAATTGTGAGCATGTGTGCACACTTTCATTGTGATCGTGTGTACCTTCCGCGCATGGGCTTTGCTCACATGCATGGCTTGCACATTTGCACGGCGCTTAGAAAATGTGGCTAAATAGGATGGCGTAAAGCCGGGCGGGTGGGAGTATTCATCCGCACGTCGCCACTACGCCTGAACTGGTCCAAACTGGCTGAATACCACCACTGTTATAGTTACTTCTCCATAGTTGCTCCTTCATGGTGGTGGTTGTTGTTTTAAGATCGAGGTCTTCTCTAAATTCTTTTACACTTTTTTTAAAACCCCATCCTTTGAAGATACTTGAGAGACCGCCTGCTGCCAATTACCTCCCACAGACCCATTAGATCACACAGGGTTGGCCTCCTCCGGGTTCCATCTACCAGCCAATGCCACCTGGCTACTACCCGGGGGAGGGCCTTCTCTGTGGCAGCTCTGGCCCTCTGGAACGAACTCCCCGCAGGGATTCGGACCCTCACCTCTCTCCAGGCCTTCCGAAAAGCCGTCAAAACCTGGCTGTGTCAGCAGGCCTGGGGTTGATGAGTTCCCTCCCCTCTCGACTTGTATGGTTGTGTGATTCTTGCTTATTTTAATTATCTGTATTTCGTTTTATGTTCCCCTTTTTCTCTTTTTGAATTGTTCGCCGTCCTGAGTCCTCCCGGAGAAGGGCGGCATACAAATAATAAAATTCAATTCAATTCAATTCATATCCTTCCTGGCATCCTGGCTTCAAAACTGTTGTGTGCCTTCTGCAATATGCTGTATGGAAACACTCATATCTTTTGCTTCAGAGAGGAAAGTATAATAGAGTTGAAAGGGATTTGGAAGTCTTCTAGTCCGCCCCCTGCTCAAGCAGGAGACTTTACCATTCCAGACAAAGGTTCAATCTCTTCTTGAAAACCTGCAGTGATGAAACACCCACAAATTCTCGAGGCAAACTGTTCCACTGATCGTTAGAATAGAATAATAGAATAACAGAGTTGCAAGGGACCTTGGAGATCTTCTAGTCCAACGCCCTGCTCAGGCAGGAAACCCTATACTGTTTCAGACAAATGGCTATCCAACATCTTCTTAAAGACTTCCAGTGTTGGAGCATTCACAACTTCTGGAGGCAAGCTGTTCCACTGATTAATTGTTTTCCCTGTCAGGAAATTCCTCCTCAGTTCTAAGTTGCTTCTCTCCTTGATTAGTTTCCACCCATTGCTTCTTGTTCTGCACTCAGGTGCCTTGGAGAATAGTTTGACTCCCTCTTCTTTGTTCTAACTGTCAGGAAATTTCTCTTTAGTTGTAGGGAGTGTCTCCCCTTGATTAGTTTCCACCCATTGCTTCTTGTCCTGTCCTCAAGTGCCTTGGAGAATAGTTTGACTCCAGGCATGAAATCCTCTTACCTTCGCTATCAGTTTGGAACCGGGAGCATGCATGCGTTCGCTTCACTCACCTGCGGTGCTTCTGCGCATGCACAGAGCATTCATGTTGACATCAGCATTTCCTGCCTAGGTAGGGGGTTGGACTAGAAGACCTCCAAGGTCCCTTCCAACTCTGCTATTGTATTGTATTGTATCTGGGTGGGCAGGCGGAGCTACTAGTTCACCTGAACCAGGGCTAACCAGCAGAATACCACCTCTGCTTGACTCCCTCTTCTTTTGGCAGCCCCTGAGATATTGCAACACTGCTGTCATGTCACCCATCAGTCCTACTTTTCATGAAACTAGACATACCCAGTTCCTGCAACCGTCCTTCATATGTTTTAGCCTCCAGTCTCCTAATCATCTTTGTTGCTCTTCTTTGCACTCTTGTTCTCAAAGACTGGAATTTTCTTGGTTCTAATTTATTTCTCACCTTGATAAGTTTCCATCCATTACTTCTTGTCCTGACCTCAGGGGCTTTGGAGAATAGGTCGACACCCCCCCTTTCTCTTTGACAGCCCCTCAAATATTGGAAGACTGCTATCATGTCATCCCTTAGTCCTTCTGTTTGTTAGACTAGATATACCCAATTCAAGGAACCATACTTTACTCTCCAGACTCCTTATTATCTTTGTTGCTCTTCTCTGTACACTTAGTCTCAACACCTATTATGGTGACCTGTTCTGACTCCCCTCCTTCGTCCAGGAACAAAAGCCGAGACAAACGTAAATGAGAATGTTTTTTTAATCAGTCCAGACTCTCGTTGGCTGAAAGCCAAATCAACAAAGAGATAAGCACTTTGGCAGCAAGTCCTACAAACCTTGGCAGCAATGCAAACAAACTCTGGCAGCAATCCAGACTGCCAAGTTTGTTTCTCGTTAGCGCCTAACGTTGACTTCTGCAAGAAGGGCGTGGCACAAGCAGTCTCTTTTATAATCTGGAGAGGAGCTTAATGAGCATCAGCTGAGCGTAAATAACTCCTGTAATTACGTAGCTGTTCTTGACGCCGAGTATCCCTTCGACGGCGTGCATCCCGGAACAACTCACAGGTGGTTTCTGGAACGCTCTCTCTTGTCTCCTCCCCACTGATCAAAGGATCAGGCGCCACCTGGTGGCCAACCAGTCTCTCTGCGCCCTGCTCGGAGTCGGAACCCTGTCCAGGGTCCTCCACATTCTCCAGGGCTGACTCATAGGGCCCCTCGCTGTCGGAGTCTGGTGGCAGCTCCAGCGGCTCCTGCCAGGCCACAACACTGACCCAAACTCGATGCAGTATTCTAATGTGTTCTTACCACTACAGCCAAAATATCTGGATTAGCAATAGCAATAGCAGTTAGACTTATATACCCCTTCATAGGGCTTTCAGCCCTCTCTAAGCGGTTTACAGAGTCAGCATATCGCCCCCACAGTCTGGGTCCTCATTTTACCAACCACAGAAGGATGGAAGGCTGAGCCAACCTTGAGCCTGGTGAGATTCGAACTGCCCAATTGCAGGCAGACAGCAGGCAGCAGAAGTAGCCTGCAGTACTGCACTCTAACCACTGCGCCACCTCGGCTCATTGTCTGATTCTGTCAGTTTGTTGCCAAAATCAAATCCAGAAAGCACACACAGATAACTGATTCAGCAGGATTCATTAACATACATACATACATACATACATACATACATACATATATAAAAACACGTGAATATATGTACAATACCAACAGCAGATTCTTCCAATGTGGTAGAAAGGAGAGATCAGTTTTCAGTTTCAATTCAGAGAGCAAACTAGATTAGTTCTCTTGCACAAACTCAGAGCTACATAGGTAAGCAATGCCCAGGCTCCAAGCCATCTAGCATGACTCTCAGTCACCAAATAGTTCCCATTGGCTGACCCAGTTGCCATGCCTATACATTGGCTGACCTTGTTACCATGTCTCTGCCAGTTCATGAATATTCTGACAGATTCTTTCCAATTTTCCCTCTGATCAAAAGGGGAAGGAACTTCATAAGCCATGTTAGGCATAGGGACAGAATTTTAAAAACTTCATTTCACTCCTCCAATGTTATGCGTTGTATTTGGTCATACAAATACAGTATCACTTGCTAACATAATGAATCAGGATTGCTATGCCACCCCATTAATAAATTGTGTTCAGTTTGATCATTTTACAGCTGAAAATCAATTAATCTGCGCAGAAAATATTCTTGCCCATCCAGGAGAATTTCATTAGCATTGAGCAATGTAAAAGAGCCTCCAACATATTTTGTCAAACATTTACTACTTAATTATTATGCTGAGGGAAGAGAAAAAAAAGGTGCTTAAGAGTTATGATTGCATAAAATGCTTCATGTGATGCATAAATGCATGAGATTGCTATATCAACCCAATATTGAAGTAGTTCAGCATCTCTGCACTAAAACAGGAATCTATTATTTGATGATAATGAAACCTACAATGTAATACAGATGTGATGCATTTGCCTGTTGAGTAATCGTTTGAGATGTGTACATCATAACACTCGGGTGAATTCTGGCAGACACTACTGCCGGTTTGCTCGTGGGTGTGCAATGCTTGGGCGGGTGGTTGGACTAGATGACCTACAAGGTCCCTTCCATCTCTGTTATTCTGTATCTGTCTACCTGCAAAGCAGGGGTGGGTTTCTCGCCCCGTTCCAACCGGTTCGGTTGGAACGGGGCCGGCGGCGTCCTCGTGCACGCGCGCGGTGCACGCATGCGTACTAGCGTCTGTGCGATGCTCCAGCTGCTGCTGGAGGATCGCGCAGGCGCTGTATGCGTCCTGCGCATGCATGGAAGTGCAGAACCCGTCAAAACCGGGTAAGGAGCGCGGGCGGGCGGGTGGGCCCTCCGCCATTCCCGGAAGTTACTTACTTCCGGGTTCTCCGACCAAGCGGTTCGCAGGGACCGCCGCGAACCGGTTGAAACCCACCCCTGCTGCAAAGTCAATGGGGAAGCCAGATGCACTTTAAGCTAGTGTTACTAGCTTAAAAACTGCAGCGATTCACTTAACAACTGTGGCAAGCAATTTCATAAAACGGGGCAAAATTTACTTAACAATGGTCTCGCTCAGCAACAGAAATTTGGGGCTCAATTGTGGTCGTAAGTCGAGGACTCCCTGTATTATACCTTCCTAGCTGGGATATTTTTATTTCCTTCCTTCACATCCTTAGCCCCAAAAGTGTCTTGGGTAGATTGAACTGTTCTATGACCAAGTGAGCTGGGTTTTTTTGGAAAAGTTTTATTTTATTTTAATTTTAATTGAACAAAAACACAAAAAAAGAACCATCCTTCATTACATCTTGTAGAAAGTGTGTCGATTGGTTACAGATAACTTTCGTGCATTTCTTCCACAGTCATTACTTATAGTTCATATTAGATTATATACTTTAAATCAAAAATCTTTGTATCTCTTCCTATTAATGTACCACAATTCTCATTTGACTACAATTATTTGAACGTGCTTTTACCTCAAATCATTCATACTTAAAGACACAACCACATAATGGCATTCATTAGCTATTTCAAAAAATCCTCCAATAACATTACACCTTTATAACATCTTTTAAGTAAGTCAATTAATAAAGTTTCTAAACCTTTCCCTCCCTCTCCTCCCCCAACTCACTGTTTAGAATTTATATCCAAGTTACTTTTTCCAATATCATTGCATGCCATGTATATATTGTTAAACAATGTCCATTGACATTTCCTTGTTATTATAGTTGGCTAAAAATCATTTACTATTTATGTCCCATCTCCTCTCGTCAGACCCCCCTCCCCCTAAGAAAAACCCCTTACATCTTTGTAACAAGATCTAAATAAAAATGTGTTAATAAAATTTATAGGTCTTTTTCCCAAGTCACAATTTGCAATTTATATCCAAATTTCTTTTACTAGTTTGCCAGTATATGTATATATCATTAAGCTGTTAATTATTTGTTAACGAATAAACATTTAATAACAATTTAAAACAACCTAAGAGTTACTAAATTCCTACTTATTAAATCACCAAAATCAACTATTTTTTTATTATCAACTTTCATTGTCAACCTGTATCTTTCCAGTAACAAAACAGTCTTATCTCTCAAGTGAGCTGTTGACTAACACAACTAATGGAACGCTGTGGCGTTTCTGCTTAACGTGTAGTTATTAAAGGCACATGAACCCAGCCAGAAAGAAGAAAACAGTGAAAATACCTTTTTTCTTTGAGAAAAAGAAAAAAAGCCCAGTGAGGACTCTAAATCATAGCTTAGCGTGAGAAGCAAATGCAAGTGAGATTTTAATAATCTTCAGAACTGGTTATCCGCTGCACAGTGTGATTTGCCTTCCACAAATTTTATTTTTCTTGACATCCCTTTCCAACATTGCATTTACTGTTATTGATTGCAGTGTGATTTGTGTCCTTTGTGAATGGTATTTAATCAGAAAAGAACAAGCTCTTTGTTACTTCCTCTTCAAAGCCTCAAGCGTGATCACTCTGTTAGCCCTGCCGAGTTAGCAACTATGTGAAATATGTTGCTGAGAAATTGCAAGATATTTTTTTAAAGGTGCTATAAAAGTTTCCCTTCCATAGGCTTGGAAAAAATATCTCAGATTGACTTCATGTTAAAGTGGCCACAGTGTTTAAGATGACTCTGTGGAAGCTTTGCCACAAAACTGGGAACTACACAAAGAACCAGCTGTTGTTGGCGTCTGCCAGTGGCCAGTGGAGCTGGCTGCAGATTCGGACAGTGAGGAGGCTGGGGAGGAACATGGGCCAGTCCTGGAGTCTGGGGAAGGCTCTGAGGAGGGCTCTGTGTCGGAGGCAGAGAGGGGACCAGGGCCATATGCCAGTTATCAGCTGCCTTCAGAGCCAGATTTCAGTGATGCAGAGGAACAGCTGGAGCCTGTTCTCAGTGTGCGAATGCGCAGAGCTGCTAGATGAAGGGAACAGCTAAAGAACAGGGATCAACTTGGGAGTAAGGCCACAGGTGGACGATGAATGGCCCCTCCCATAGGGAATAAAAGAGGAGCAAAAGTGGAGTGGAATTTGCAGGAGACCATTAGTTCGCTTAATTGGTTCGTGACTCTCAGCGGCTCCTTGCCAAGTTTTGAAGATATCAGCCTAGCAGCTCTCCAAGCCAGATAAGGTCTGTGAGGATAAATCCTCCCTCGAAAGACTTTGCTGGATGTGAATGAGCAGAATTCACCGTAAATTAATAAAAAGGGTTTTTGTTGGACAAAGAGTTTGCTTCATTCTCTTGGGACGTCAGTCAGTTGGTCAGAACAGCTGTGTAGATTAGAGTAAAACAGAAAGAGGAGCCCAAACCCAGACTTCTTTTGTTCTAGTACAAAGATGGGAGATCCCATGGACCGCCAGATGTTGCTGAACTACAGTTCTCAGTATTTTAGGTTTTAATGGTCATTAGAGGCGGATCCTGGGAGTTGTAATTCAATTATAGAATAACAGAGTTGGAAGAGACCTTGGAGGTCTTCTAGTCCAACCCCCTACTTAGGCAGGAAACCCTACACCACTTCAGACAAATGGTTATCCAACATCTTCTTAAAAACCTCCAGAGAATTCACAACTTCTGGAGGAAAGTTATTCCAGGGATTAGTTGTTCTAACTGTCAGGAAATTTCTCCTTAGTTCTAAGTTGCTTCTCTCCAAAGCGTGCATGAATCAAACTGGCAGTAATGCCGGCAGCAACCCACCCCTGGTCTGCCTGCCTGCCTGCCCTCCCTCTCATCCCTCTGTCCGTCCGTCCATCTGTCTATCTAACTGTCTATCATCTATCATGTCTGTCTGTCTGTCTATCTATCTTATCATGTCTGTCTGTCTGTCTGTCTGTCTGTCTGTCTATCTATCTATCTATCTATCTATCTATCTATCTATCTATCTATCTATCTATCTATCTATCTACCTACCTACCTACCTACCTACCTACCTACCTACCTATCTTGTCATGTCTGTCTCTGTCTGTCTGTCTGTCTCTCTATCTATCTTGTCATGTCTGTCTGTCTGTCTGTCTCTGTGTCTGTCTGTCTATCTATCTATCTGTCTTGTCATGTCTGTCTGTCTCTCTCTTGTCATGTCATGTCTGTCTGTCTCTGTGTCTGTCTGTCTCTATCTATCTTGTCATGTCTGTCTGTGTCTGTCTGTCTGTCTGTATCTATCTATCCATCCATCCACCTATCCATCCATCCACCCACCCACCCACCCACCCACCCACCCATCTTCACTCTCTCATATCTTTCTGTCCCCCCTCTGTGTCTGTCTGTTTGTCCATCTCTATCTATCTTGTCTTGTCTGTCTGTCTGTCTCTATCTATCTATCTATCTATCTATCTATCTATCTATCTATCATCTATCTATCTATCTATCTATCTATCTATCTATCTATCATCTATCTATCATTTTTGCCATTATATTGCACTCTTAGCCCCAGTGCAATTTTCCAAAGAAGTGGATGAAACGGGAGCTACCAAACTGTAGCCTGACATTAGATCAATAAACCCAACCCATGCCCAAGAAACGTCTCATCTCTATTCCCAAAGAGCCTCATGAGACCATCTCCATTATTGCTGTTTACCTGATCTGGTGCTAATCACCCAAATTGGACTATTGCTGTTATTATAAACCTGCTGTTGAGTTTCTGGGGGCTGGTGGGGGGGGCATCTCAATAAGCAGAGTGTGAAGGTGGCTATGCATTTCATGCATTTTTCTTCTTATAGCAAAACGTTAGTTCTTCAGACTGTGCTCAGTGGAAACTGCAGGGGTGCCTAGGAACTTGACGGGTCTGTGGGAAAGAATTCAGGCACAAAAAAAAAAAAAACATTTTAACTCAGCCAATTTTAATGTCATCAGATTGGTCCCTTATGTTTGGGGGATTTTTGGAGCATGTATGTATGTCTGTATGTATTTATTTATCTAAAGGTTCCTCTATGCTAATTGCTTATATCATACTGGGAATTTTTAATTAAAAACCTAGCAGAGGTAATTAAACGTACATTTTTCTGTGGGCCACTGCAACATGTTGTACTGATGTAGCCAGCTTTGAAAATGTTCGGAAAACTGTCTGATTAGTTTAAACATAATTCCCTATTTCTCATACATTTTCCTGCCATTCGGTTTACGGTGGGACATAACTAAATTGATTAGGCCTAGGTTAGCTTCTCTCTCTGTTGATTTCACCTTAGACAGTAAATTCATCTTCAGAGATTTACAATATGTCTAGATGTTAGTACCTTCCTTTCCCAAGTGAGATTCGTGGAATGGCTATTTGGGTTGTCTTGGTTATTTCTGGCTTTGATCTCTAAATCTTAAGATCTCCAGTGTGCATTTACACTATAACAGCCAGACTCTTTGTCTTTTCCTTGGTCTGTGATTAATTGTTGCACTTTGATACCTAATATGAACTGTCAAAGGGATGAAGTGGCTCAGTGGCTAAGACGCTGAGCTTGTCAATCAGAAGGTTAGCTGTTTGGAGGTTTGAATCCCTAGCGCCGCGTAACGGAGTGAGCTCCCATTACTTGTCCCAGCTTAAAAAATGCAAGTAGAAAAATAGGAATCGGTTCCACCACAAAACCGCGGTAGACAAAAGCGCGCTCGACAAAAGCGTGTACGTGACGTCATCACAGCGCGACGAAAACATCGCTCTGTGAGCGGTAAATTTAAAATTAAAGCGAAAACCTTACCCTAACCCCCCCAAACCTAACCCTAAACCTAACCTTTAACCTAACCCTAACCCTAACCCTTAACCTAACGCTAAACCTAACGGTAACCCTTAACCTAACCCTAAACCTAACCCTAACGCTTAACGTAACCCTAAACCTAACCCTAACCCTAACCCTTACCTTTATGTGAATGGGCTTGCTTTAATTTTATATTAATTTTAATTTAATTTATTTTTTAATTTTTTTCGTCGCGCTGCTGATGACGTCAGGTACGCGCTTTCGTCGAGCGCGGTTTTGACGGGTCACGATAGGAAACACCTTTGGTGGCAAAGTAACAGTGTTCCATGCGCCTTCGGCATTTAGTCATGCCAGCCACATGACCAGAGAGACGTCTTCAGACAGCGCTGGCTCTTCAGCTTTGAAACAGAGATGAACACCGCCCCCTAGAGTCGGGAATGACTAGCACATATATGCGAGGGGAACCTTTACCTTTTACCTATGAACTGTGAAATGCTAAATAAATGTTCTTAAATGAAATTATGGGGGGGGGGGGCGGAGAGAAGTGTGTTTGCAATCATCCATCGGTAGAAAAAGGTAATTTTGAAGTAGAAAGGTTTAAAAATAAATAAATAATCCAAGCTGAAGTCTTATCACAGGTTTTTGTTTTAATATTGTTCAAAAATTATCAGACTCTACATTAACACCAACTATAACAAGATATAGTAGGCAACCAAGAAACAAGCAAATGTTTTGTTTTTGTTTTTAAAATAAATTACATTGTCATCATCATAGTCGTCATCAGTTTATTATTATTTGTACAAGTAAGAAAGCAGAAACAGCTGATAAAAAGGTTAAGGTTTGTTTTTAATGAAAAAATCCATCTCAATTCACATCAAAAGAAGAACTTTACATTCTCTAGTGTTTTTAATCATTTTTAATGCGGCACGATGTTTTGTTTTTAGTGTTTTTTTTAAAAAACAAAACAAATTCAAACACTCACAGAATTCCCCCCCCCAAATGGTTGTCAGTTGATTTGCAAATTAAAAATAATTACAAGCACTTGTAGCCCACACAATATTGTCGAGAATTGGCACTGTCCCTCTAAAATGTCTATATCCTATATAGAGTTTCTAATTATAGAGATTTCACCAGCAGCTGCCATTGAATCGTATTTGTACACATAATGTAGATAATATACTTGTTCACATTTGGCTGATCAGAGAGAAGTTGGCATGGGCGCTGCCTCTGATATTGTGACGCTCTCTTTATTGGGACAAAGACAGCTCCGATCATGCACACAGAATCCTCACCATGATGAATAATATATATTTTATTGTTATGGTTTTTCTCTCGTTCGCTGATGTGTCATTTTGTTGGTTGGTCTCGTTTTTGATCGACGCAAAATTACTGTCTCATCTCTTTTCATCCCTCTCACAGTATAAAACTGAAGTGACTTCAATAGCTTGGCTACAAGAAAATGCATTAGCCTCAAAGAGGAGTTGAGTCATTCAGTCGTTGCCTTCAGCTGCCTGGGAAGTTTTGTTTTTTTTCTTCCCTTTATAGATACCGCAGCTGGAGAAGAGCTGGTGGATATGTTTCTGAACTGTCAGTCAGGAAGCTTAAGTTGAGCCAAGAGGTGCCTTCTGGGCTTGTTTTGTGGGAGATGTCCTTGGTTGAGCACTCCTAACTCACAAGTTCAACTGTGTAAGAAATGTGCTGAGGAAAGATAGGTCCTCTTCCTCTAACTACTCCATGGTGAGAACATGGAGAAGAACCTGAGTAGACCCACCTGTCTTTCTTAGTCCCTGGCCATCTTCCTCTCTAAAACACCTGTCAAGTATTTCAGCAATCCTTAGGGAGAATTTATGTTCAGTTGCATTAATGCTTTCAACTACTTGCTTCCCCTCCTCCTCCTCCTCTTCTATCATCATCACCAATCACCATCATCATAGAGGAAAAATGGAGAGATAAGGTATGTGGATAGTTTAAGGTTGCCTCTTCTTCTACACCATCTATAGCAATGATGGCAAACCCTTTCAAACCGGAACATGTGCACATGTGCATGCCCCGGAGTGCCAGAGACCCGGAGACCAGCTGGCCGGTGCACGCATGCCTGTTTTTGGGCCATTTTTGGGCTGTTTTCCAGTGCTCTGGCATTTGTGAAGACCAGCTGGGTGGTGTGTATGTGCGCACTGAAAACCAGAAGAGCAGCTGGCGACAGCGCATGTGTGCACAGAGAGGGCTCTGCGTGCCACCGCTGGCAGGCCTACGATAGGTTCACCGTCATGGGTCTATAGTCTTGAATTAAATCTTTGATGAAGAAGCTGAAGTAGATTGCTTTAAGTTTTAGTTGACAGAAGTGTATTTTGGGGGGGAATATGAGTTAACGTACTTTTTGAAAAAATACATATGTTAGGAGGAAAAATCTGGCAATACGTCCAATGTTTTCCAGGCCTGGCAGGTGGATTCCTACATTATGGGAATCTACAGTTTGGATTGTGATTTGTTGAAGAAATCAGTGTGGCTGACTTCACACAGTGGACAACGTAAAGTCAGGTTTTATACATAAAGCCACGTTGTCTGGATATCTAAATTGTAGGTAAAGCAAACTCAAGCAACTTCGATCAACAATTTTGTGTCAGGGAAAAGGGAAGACAAGTGAAGGAAATTTATAACAGCTAAAATCTCCAAAAACTTCAGCAATCACATCCTGAGAACATCTCACATAGGGATATCACTATCACAGAAAATCTGGTGCAGGTATGTTGAAAATGCACAAGACTTCATGAAAAAGTCTCATGAGATTTGGGTTGAAGAATGCTTCATTAATTTGGAAGGGGAAACTCTTATGCTTCCTGTTGCCAAAGTTGACAAGAGAGCAATACACGAGCCTACCAACATGGAACTTTCAAAGGGAATCAAATGCATTCCCATTGCAAAATTTGACATTCAGAATTCAAACATGGACGCCATGTGTCTCCTAGTGCAGGGATCTCCAACCTTGGCCACTTAAAGACTTGTGGACTTCAACTTCCAGAATTCCTCAGCTGGCTTTGCACAGAATTCTGGAAGTTGAAGTCCACAAGTCTTTTAAGTGGCCAAGGTTGGAGACTCCTGTCCTACTGCATTCCAACACAAAACTTCCCATCCACCTTGGAAAGCTTACACTGTAGACCTTACGACCCCCTGCCCTGATCTTTTGCAAAAGGGTCTCTTCCTTTTCCTGATCTGTCCAGAGGATTTTCAACCAGCAAGATCTCTGTCCACGTTGTGCATTGAGACCTCGGAACGTAAACGTACCCCATAACATTCGATGAGGAAGTCCTTAAGCTGCCTTGTGGGTTTAGATTTTATTGCTGACAGCCAAATTAAAGTATTTTTTTTTAAATAGTGCCCTGATTGTCAAAGAAGCCAGAGGAGTTTTATTCCAATGCCTCAGTTTATTATTGCATACGGTAGAGAAGTAGCACTTGTTCCTGCTCAGATTTTGTTCAAACAAATGTTCCCATAAAACAAATGCATTTTGCTGGATGATTCATTTCAGCAGGATGAAAGCAAATTTAGATCGGATTTGGGACTTTTTTTTATGGCAACTATATTTTTTTTTAATTTCCCCCGCAGCTCCCTCACAATGATAAGTGCTTCTCTGCTTTACTATTATATCTTCTGCTGATTTGGAAGTTTCACAGGTTGTTGTTATTCCATATCACTTGTTAGAATATAGAATAACAGAGTTGGAAGGGACCTTGGAGGTCTTCTAGTCCAGCCCCCTGCTTAGGCAGGAAACCCTACACCACTTCAGACAAATGGTTATCCAACACCTCCTTTAAAACTTCCAGTGTTGGAGCATTCACAACTTCTGGAGGCAAGTTGTCCCACTGGTTAATTGTTCTAACTGTCGGGAAATTTCTCCTTTGTTCTAGGTTGCTTCTCTCCTTGAATATCAATAGAGGGCAATAAATATTCTGAGGGTGGCACTAACTACTATTGCAGGAGCCAGTGACGTGCGGTGAGGTTTATGGCTGGTGAGGCAGTCCTCTCCCCCGACACTCCATTGGCTAAAGCACTTTCTTTCGCCCGCCTGAGCTCGTGGCAGCCGGTTCCACCACAAATGCGCGCACAACAAAAGCGCGCCTGACTAAACCGTGGTGTCTAAACGGCGGTGACAAAACTGCGCGGCGAATGAGCGACTAATTAGCCCTAAAGCGCGCCGACAAAAGCGCGCTGACAAAAGCGCGCTGACAAAAGCGGGCCGACAGAAGAGCGCTGTAACGTAACCCTAAACCTAACCCTAAACCTAACCCTAAACCTAACCCTAAACCTAACCCTAAACCTAACCCTAAACCTAACTGTAAATCTTATCTTAAATTAAATCGCGCTTCTGTCGGCGCGCTGTTGTCGGCGCACTGTTGTCGGCGCGCTTATGACGTTCGCGCTTTTGATGAAAAAAGAAAAAAAGGAAATTTGAAGGAAAAGAGGGAGTGTGGGGTGGGGGTGGGGGGCATCAGAAACGGAGAAAGAGAGGAGGAAGAGGGAGCGCGACGCTGCAGCTTTAAACAGAAGGACAGAGGTGAAGCCTCTAAAAATGCGCCCTCTACTATGAGGCAGAAGAACTGCATGCCTCAACTACTTCGGGATTTTTTAGGCTTTTAACCCTTGCTTAACTCTGCTCCAGCGCCTAAAAAGTCAGACTAGATGAGGCCTGCAGTTCTCCTGCCTCATAGTAGAGGGCGCATTTTAGAGGCTTTTTTAAACAGGCAGTCATTCGCGGTGTGGCAGCAGCTAGCTAGCCTAACCTCAGCACTCGCCTTTTCCCGTTTACATTTTTTTTCCTTTTCATGATTGACAGTGGTGAGGCTGTGCCTCCCCTGACTGCACATCACTGCCAGGAGCCCTTCGTTTCATCTGGTCAAGCTCCATATCTGAATGATCACCAATCTGCTCTAAAAATCTCACTGCGGTTAGCTTGGTATCCCAACAATGGTTCCACCACAAAACCGCGTTTGACTAAAGGGCGCTCAACGAAACCGCGTAGCTGACATCATCACAGCGCGACAACAGCGCGGAGACAGAAGCATGCTGTAAACGCTAAATCTAAAATTAACCCCTAAACCTAACCCCCCTAAACCTAATCCTAAACCTTACCCTAAACCTAACCCTTAACCTAACACTAAACCTAATCCTAACCCTTAACCTAACCCTAAACCTAACCCTAACCCTAACCCTTAACCTAACACTAAACCTAACCCTTACCTTAACTTGAATCGGCTTGCTTTCAAAGCGTTATTTAAAGCGCCCTTCTTTCTCCGCGCTCACTGTTGTCGCCCTGCTGATGACGTCAGCAACGCGGTTTAATCGGGCGCGCTTTAGTCGAGCGCGGTTTTGTCGTGCCACGCCCAACAATATGTACAAGGCTACCAAAGAAGATTCATAATTTATAATTTATTAATTAGCAGAGAGGATGGGAGAGAGATTATTAGACTAAAGAGAGCCATAGGAGACACCACTGGTTCTTCAACTTATTATTCTTCTTTCTGTAGTTCAACTGATAGAACTAAGTAATAGAGGAGAATATTTTAAGTTTTAGATTGAGCTGTTAGGGTCCTCGGTGCTCTCTTAGCTTGGTTGTTCTCCTGCAGATGTTTCCTTACCTAGTTAGATAACATCATCGGTGTTAGATGTTACTTACGGTAATGGGGTAATGAAACATCTGCAAGAAAGCAACCACGTTCAGGGAGCACCAAGGACCCCACTGATAGGAGTAAGAATCTCTTACTGACTTACTTCTAGAAGTCCTGATTGATTTTATGCTTACTGCTTGTAAGTGTAGTCAAGGAGACTACACCTCAACACACTGGGAAGAATTTTTATCACCTGAGCTACAGATAAAACCCAACTGCAATCAAAGAAGGGGTTTCTGACTTAGGCTTCCCCAAACCACGAAGCAGCTTGTCCTGACAAGAAACTGTGACTTAGTTAAAAAATTTCAATAATAATAATAATAAAAAAAGAAACTATGAGTTAGTGTGAATTCCTCTCATTTACATCCAGCAAAGTCTTTCAAGGGAGGATTTACAGTCACAAACCTTATCTGTCTTGGAGAGCTGCCAGGCTGATATCTGCAAAACTTGGCAAGGAGCCTCGGAGAGTCAGGAACCAATTAAGCGAACTAACTGTCTCCTGCAAACTCCACTCCCCTTTCGCTCCTCTTTTATTCTCTATAGGAGGGGGCTATTCATCGTCCACCTGTGGCCTTAGTGCCAAGTTGGCCCTTGCTTCTTAGCTGTTCCCTTCGTCTGGCAACTCTGCACACGCGCACACTGAGAACAGGCTCCAGCTGTTCTTCTGCCTCACTGATGTCTGACTCCAGAGGCAGCTGATAACTGTCAGATGGGCCTGGCCTCATCTCTGCCTCCAACACAGAGCCCTCCTCAGAGCCTTCCCCAGACTCCAGGACTGGCCCATGTTCCTCCCCAACCTCCTCACTGTCCGAATCTGCTGCCAGTTGTGCTGGATGCTGGCGGGCCACAACACAAGGGGAAGCAGAACTGCAAATCTAATTCTATGCTATAGTCAAGGTCTGAAGGTATTCCAAGGCACTCCACCAAGCTCCCGGTGGCATTAATAGTTCACGATTGCCCTTCTAATTCCTGGTTACTTAACCTAAAGGTATATTTACGTCTCTGCTGCCCCCAAAATATTCTACTTTTGGATTGGAAACTACTCCATATCTACCTCTACATTCTTTTTTCAAGGACGACTGTAGCCTCTGGCTGAATTATTCTTTTCTCTGCAGGAACGTCAAAGTGGTTTTTTCCCCCCTGTTAATAATTTTGCAGATATTATCATCAGGAAAACAAGAACAAAAATACTCTAACCCTGGCTCCCACTGGGAAATTACAAAAGGAGAATCTAGCAGTTGGAGTTTTATCTCCTGGGCCTTAACTAATGTCTCCTGATAAGTAAGGTTGAAGAACTGGTAATCCCACGAATAGGCAGACAAACTGCCTGAATTGGGATGATAAAGACCTCAAATATTGGGGCTAGTGTCAAAAATCTCCCTGCGGACTGAACTGCCTCAGCATTGGAATGACAGTGGAAATGGAAGTTTTGCTTATCTTTTAATTGTAACCCAGATTTCCACTGCATTAATGGAATAACAGAGTTGGATGGGACCTTGGAGGTCTTCTGGTCCAACCCCCTGCTAAAAAGGAAACACTATGCAGGGTAGTCCTCAATCTACAACAGTTCGTTTAGTGACTGTTCAAAGTTACGGCGGCACTGAAAAAAAGCGATTTATGACCATTTTTCACACTTACACTTATGTTGCAACATCCCCATGGTCACGTGACTTAAATTTCGGGTGCTTGACAACTGGTTTTACACTTATGACGGTTGCCGTGTCCTGGGGTCATGTGACCATCTTCTGACAAGCAAAGTCAACGGGGAAGACAGATTCACTTAACAACCGTATTACCAATTCAACAACTGCAGTGATTCACTTAAGAAATGTGGCAAGGAAGGTTGTAAAATGGGACAAAACCAGGGGGTGGGCTTCTGGGGTCTTTGCAGGGGTTCGGGAGAACCTCTAGCTAAGATTCTGTGCAGTTCAGAGAACCTGCAAATCCCACTGGTGGCTGGCCCCGCCCACTCCTCCCCTCCCAGGAGTCCCCACACAGCCCATTTTGGATGCAAGTAAGTGCAGGGTGCTCTTGGGGGCTCGGGGAGGGTGAAAAATGGGCATACTGGAAGTTTGGGCCTCCAGGGGGGCTTTGGAGCCTGGAAAGGCCATTTTCCCCCTCCTGGAGGCTCAAAGAAAACCTCTGGAGCCCGGGGGGATCAAACCGCATCCCCGCCATGGTGCAGGAGGCTGGCTAGGCCATGCCCATCATGGCCATGACCACCCAGCAACTGGGCAGAGAACTTCTTGCTAAAATTTCTGAAGCCCACCCCTGGACAAAACTCATTTCTCATTTCTTAAAACATTTCTCACTTAGCAACCTAGGTCCTGGGCTCAATTGTGGTCGTAAGTTGAGGACCACATGTGCCATTTCAGACACATAGTCTGAAACACCTCTAGCGTTGGAACACCCACAACTAGAAATGACCCAACAGCAGAACTTTCTCTTATTGTCTCCTCTTTCCATCTGCCCATCTCTGGCTTTGCCTTCGTGTCTTCCCTAATCACACAGCTAAGAGGCAACCTCCAACTGACCTTCGAAGATCTTGGAAAGCTAAGTAGGCCTCAAACAGATTGGATGGGTGTCCATTAGGACCAGTGGTGGGATGCAGCGTTACGCCGTGGTACGGGTGCACCGGAGCCTGCCCTGAGCACTGGATATCATTCCGTTCCGGTGCCCCGGAGGGCCCACCCACCTGCCCGAAGTCCTTACCGGTCTTCTAAGTCTTCGGTGCTTCCGCCCATGTGCATGCCGCGTACAATGCCTGCGCGATGCTCCGCTGAGCAGCTGGAGTGTCACGGAGGCGATATGATGCATGCGCACACTGTGCACATCCATGTGGATGCCTCCGGGCCCATTCCAACCGGTATGGAACCCACCAATGATTAGGACTGAACGCTACACTATGAAACTGGAAGAGCCCCCTCAACAGCAAAACAGTGATAAGTCCCTTCCATTTTGTTTTCAGGAAAATGAAAGGAAGTGTCCATGAAGTCATCTAGACCTCCCCTCAGTTTGTGAAGGAGACTTTACCTTCATGATCCTAAACTGTGACATCATGGCCCAGGAACTGAGTTACGGCGTGTTCCTATACGTAGGTCGTGCTTGTATAGCGCATTATACATTAATCATGAGAGATCTGAAGCAGGGGCGGGTTGCTTCCTGGCATTTCGGTGCGCGCAAAAGTTTTTGCTGCGTGCGTGTGCGCAGTTGCACAAAAATAGCTCTGCCCGTGTGCAAAACGTTTTAAAAAAGGAGAAAAACTAAATTTATGCAATTACAACTGTTCTGCGCATGCGCAGAACTGAAAATCAAGATGGCGGCCTCGTAGGAGAACCGGTTCGAAGGCATGAGCCGCTGCTGGTTGCAGCGACCCAGGCCGCCAAATCAATACTGGTTCAGGCAAACTGGTTCGAACCAGTAGGAACCCACCTCTGATCCGAAGCTAGCAGATGCTGCATTCCCACAACACAATAAGTCTGATTTTATACCTAGTCTAGAACTGCCTGTTTAGTTATTTCCTAGCTCAGTATATTTTGGAAATAATAGCACAGCAATAGCCTTTGGACTTCTATACTGCTTCCTAGTGCAGGATATTCTCTTCTATTGGTAGCTCTGTATTAACTGCCTCTTTGCAATTGTTTCCTTCACATTGAATTACATTCAGAAAGAAATGGCGGGCTATTTATGCATTTGGCTGAGAGCATGAATTAGCCCTCACGGATGCAAGAGTTCTAAGTGCCTTAAGAGACTCAACATTGTTTCTGGTCAAATGCATGGATTTCTTCTTCTTCCCGGATGCCTCTGTATTTATCTGAGCACTTGAGGGAAATGAATTTAAAAGGCTGCTTTGCTACGTGGGTAGAGCAAGTCAGACATCAAAGGCCCAGTTAGAACCTAACGGCTCTTCTCGACACCTTCAAAGACAATGCTTATCAGAGGCCAGTTAATGGATTGGACTATGAGGCATTGTGTTGAATAACTAAAAGATGGGAAACCTACGTTATCTGAGAAACAGCCTTGCTACTTCAAAGCTGGAGAGCAACACAATAAGCCATGGTCTGAATGGTATTTCTGACTAGACAACAAATCAATGGTGGGATTCAGCCAGTTCGCACTTATTCGGGAGAACCGGTTGGTAACTTTCTAAGCAGTTTGGAGAACCGGTTGTTGGAAGAAATCTCATTTTGTTTTTTTCCACTTTGCAGGGCTAATCCTGTAAGGAAGGCAGGAAGGAAACATTCTGGTGTTGTTTCTAGCCTAATCTTTATTGACCTGCTTACAGAAACTGCCTCTCCGCTTAACCCTTACTACATTGTAACAGCTAAGGCGAAGCGTCCATCGACTTGAGTGACCTTGAGTTAGCCACGCCCGCCCAGTCACATGACCACCGAGCCCGACCTACCCAGATGGTCATTAGGGCAGAGAACCAGTGGTTAATTTTTTTGAATCTCACCACTGCAACAAATCCATACTTTTTGAATCAACAACCACAAGCTCTTAGTTGTAATTAATCCCACGGTTAATCCAGACTACTACGGGTCATTCTCAATTTAGAACAGTTCATTTAGCGACCATTCAAAAATTCCAACGGTACCGAAAAATGTGACCCATGACCGTTTTTCACACTTCATGTTGCAGCATCCCCATGGTCATGTGATCGAAGTCCGACCACCCGGCAACTGACCCCTTTTATGACAGTCACAGAGACCGTGAGTCCTGTGATCCCCTTTTGCGACCTTCTGACAAGTGAAGTCAATGGGGAAAGACAGATTCACTTCACAACCATGTCACTAACTTAACATCCGTAGTGATTCACTTAACAACTGTGGAGAGAAAGATTGTACAATGGGGCAAAACTCACTTAACGAATGTGACTACAGAAAGTTTAGGGCTCAATTGCGGTGGCAATTCAAGGACTAATTAAATTCTTATGCATGAAATATGCATGCTCTTCAAAATCTCTCTCTATATAAAAATGGCTGTCTGTGTGTGTATGTGTGTTCCAACATAACTCTGGAATGCCTTGAGCAATTTCAACCAAACTTGGCACACAGATGACTTACTCTCTGGAGACAAATATTGTAGGGGTAAGACACCCCTAAAACCGCTCAGGGTGTATGTTCTGTTTAGATACAGCTTGTTGTGCCTTAAAATGGTTTCTACTGTACTGCCGTTAAATGGCTTCTACTGTACAGTGCAGTGGAATTGCCATGGTAACAGCTTCATAATATTCTGGTAAGAGGGAAAAATCCAACATTAGAAATTACGTTTGGTCTGGACATTTCCCCCCTATAAATAAATACCCGGGCAATGCCAGGTTATCGGATAGTATCTTATATAAGAGGGATATACTTTAAAGGTGATTAAAAGATACTTCAAAATAGAAGGTTGAACCCAGGGTTTTAGTGCAATGCTATGTGTATTTGCTTAGTGATTAAGCTCCTTTGTAGAGAATTCAGAATAAATACGTATAAGACTACAGCCTCAGTTATACTTAAAACTATTGAAACCATCGAGACCCTGCTCCGTGCTGCCTTTAAATGAAACTAAAAACTTTATCCTGCATTTTCCGTTTATATCAGGGGTCTCTAAACTTGGCAACTTTAAGACTGGGGAACTTCAACTCCCAGAATTCACCAGGCAGCATGGCTGGCTGGGTAATTCTGGGAATCGAAGTCCACCAGTCTTAAAGTTGCCAATTTTTTTCGACTCCTCCTTTATACCATCTAAACATGGGGAGCAGAGCCATCAAACTAGGCTAAATCTTTTGGCCTACGGATAGTCCTCTACTTAATGACCAGAATTTGGATTGGGCTATCTGTTGTATATCACTGGAGTTATAAATCAAGTGGTACCTGATTTTAAGATGATTTCTATGGCACTTATTAGACACATCATTGCAGTCATGAAGCGAATCACATGACCGTTAAGCGAATTCATCTTCCCCCTTGCCAGAATTCAACAAAAATGGTTGCAAGTCTCAATCAGGTGACCACAGGATGATGCCATCAGTCATAAATATAGGTCAGTTGCCAAGTGTCCAAATTGTGGTCATGTGACCACAAAGATGTGGTGACGGTCGTAAGTGTGAACATAGGTCATAAGTTGCTTTTTCCAGGGCCGTTGTAACTTTGAACCATTGTTAAAAGAACGGTTGTAAATTGAGGGGTATTTATATATTGCTGCAGTTGTAACATGGCACAGGTTGCACAAGGGGTTCCAATGAGGTGTAAACTATCTATTGGGATAGGTAAGAGTTGCTAAACTACAGGTAATCCTCGACTTAAAATTGAGCCCAAAATGTATGTTACTAAGAGAGATTTTTTTCATGTCTTCTAGAAGTCATCCCGAGATTTCAGACCAGCTCTGGTGGTGTCATCAGCATCTCCATTCAGCCACAAATACAAGATGCTTTAAATTTATATTTATGTTCGTCAAACAAAAGAAAATTACAAATTTGAACAAACAAAATGAAGGGAAAAAACCTAAAATGTGACAGGGACGATATCCGCGTGAGTTGGACTTACACATGTCCCCTTAGGAACCTCATAAAATATAGAGTGAGTTGGAAGAAAAACTGTGAAAATCAGCAGCTGAGACAGCTGAATCGGATAAGATATTCCAGACTTTGACCACTCGGTTACCAAAACCAATATTTTTTTACAATCGGCGGTTTACATGAAGTTTAAAGTGGCTGTTTGCATGTGTTATGCTATGATTAAAACTTTAAAAAAAATTCATTTACAGCTAGGGCATTGCTAGCAATAGCACCTAGACTTATATACTGCTTTACAGTGCTTTTACAGCCCTCTCTAAGCAGTTTACAGAGTCAGCCTATTGCCCCCAACAATCTGGGCCCTCGTTTTACCAACCAGGGAAGGATGGAAGGCTGAGCCAACCTTGAGCCTGGTGACATTCGAACTGCCTAATTGCAGGCAGGCAGCAGGCAGCAGAAGTAGCCTGCAGTACTGCACTCTAACCACCATGGCTCATGTGCACAACTTTGTGCGCAATACCTAAATCTGACTGCATCAACAGTTCTAAACTATACAAACCAAGAATTTCAAACCTAGTTGCATGGGGTATTCTACTCTGCATGGTTATGGATTATTTTAGTCATTATTATTAATTCATTTCTTGCTGATGTTGAAATTGTACTTATTCAGTGGAATGCTCAAATTTAGTAGCTCAATAACCTTCTCTCCCAATTTTGGACCATCTGACGCAGGGATGGGTTGCTCCCAGCATTACTACTGGTTCGGTGCGCGCAAAAATTTCGGAATGAAAATTGTCCTGCGCGTGCACAGAAATGAAAATCGAGATGGCGGCACCACAGAGGAACCGATTTGGGGGCATGGCAGGGCCTGGGTTGCTGCTGGTTCCAATGACCCAGACCGCCAAACCCACTACCGGTTCAGCCGAACCGGTCCAAATCGGTAGGAATCCACCACTGATCTGAAGGCTGTTCAGTGCAATCAAACTCCTTTCACTAGATTCAAAAGAAGCAGCCCATAACGTTAATGATGGACATTACGGGGTGATTCCCTGACTTTGGAGATTATTGTGCAGGTCTAAATTGACAAAAACCAGAGAGGATAGCGAGTCCGAAAAAGCTGGATCATGAGCCTATTGCCTGTTGGAACATCCTGAAAAAGTTGACTCTTAATGTAGAGGCGGTGGTAGGGATGTTGGGGTTGGGTGGGAAGAGAATGGTCCCTAATAAAGTTTTTAAAACTCTGTGAAAAATGATGGTTGCCTCATTGGCCCACATCACTGAGGTTCATATATTGCAATTTCTTCTGCAGACTGACAGAAGGCTGACTAGGAGAGGTGTGGTGGCCTCTAGGTGGAACACAATCAGGAGGGTTGTGAGTTCGGTCCTAGGTAGAGGCAGATATTTCTCTCTCTAGGCAAACTGAGAATATAACTGCTAAACAAAACTCCGCATCGGCAACAAGAAGGGCATCTGGCCATGGAAAGACCCTGCTAGCTCCATTCAGTTGCCCAGACTCCACCCCTCAAGGGATCATGGGGTCATTAAAAGAGGATGATGGATAGAAGGTGGACCGGCACTCTTCTCTCCCAATCAGAAGTAAACCTGGGAACTGCCCCGCCCACCCTTTAACACACCCTTTCCACCCCTTTAGAGAAGGCCTGTCTCCCACTGTTAGAGACGGTTGTTCTCCTCTTTATGACTGAAATACCTTTATCCTTGTTGTCTGGCAAGGTTAATGCAAGAACATCTGCAAAAATATGCGTTTTCCTCGGGAACATACCGCAAGGTAGCAATCCTTATGCTCCACCCACATCAGTGTAGAAAGCGAATATTCAGCTCAACATTATGTCCTGATCAGGGAATTGCAAAACAGTACTCCAGAAAATACTATTACTATATTATTATTATTATTATTTTGTCATTTTCTCTCTGTCTCTCTCTCTTTTTTTTTGCTACTTTGTTATTGATCGGCAACGCGGTGAAATAGTAAGGAAAAATTCCTCCCAGAATGCTGTCGTTCTGGAGATGAAACGCATGATAATTAAAGGGGGAAAAATTAATACTTAACTGAAGAGAGATTCTCCCCCCCCTCTTTCCTCTTAAACATATCCTTGGATGGGAAGTTATTTTAGAAAAGCCCTCTTGGAGTGCAGCTGTGTGCTGCGTTGTGTTAACTTACATTTATCAACAGGCAGCGTACTGCCAAGTTAGTCAACAATGTTCCCTTGTGACCGACTATATTACTATCGGTTGAGATCTTCATTTAAAAAAGAACAACAGCAAATACTTTCAACTGAAAAGGGGAAAAAAAACAACAACAACCGAAAAGTAGCTGGATCTTTTGGTCCCCGGTCTGGAGTTCACTACAAAATGTACATTCAAGATTTTGGTCTTCCGTGTCTTGAAAAAAAAAAAAAAAGATCAAGGTTTACTTCTGGATGAAGGAATCCAAGTAAACAAACACTGGATCGCTTCCGGTCTCGTCTGCCTCCTGTTTTTTCACCCCCCCTCCAGCGCCGGTTCCCCGCTACTCACTGTTGCAAAGCACTTGACAAGTAAGTGATGTAAGAGACGCTCTTCTCAGCCCTCAGGAATAAATTTAAAGTTTTTGTTTTTTCCATTGAAAAGCCCGTGTTTTTAAGGCCACGAAAAATCTGCGAAAAAAGTTCCGTTGTGTATGCAGGAGAGTGTGCGTGTGTGTTTAAAAGAGCATAACCCATCTGTTCTTTTTATTCTCCCCTTGCGTCTTTTTCATCCTCCCTCCCCCCCCCCAAATGATCCTTTACTCTCATTGTGTCTTTAAACACTGGAGAACAGGGAGGCTGGGCTTCTTCATCTCCTTGATGGAGGCGAAGCTATAGAGATTCAACGTTGACTCTTACTACATTCACAAGGAGGAAGAACTCTGCGTGTAATCCTTTATCATCAGCGAGTCATATTTCGGCGAAGACGGGATACAGAGGGCGGATTCCGAGGCCGGGGAACTGGGAGAAGCGCTTCCAGAATCAACCGAGTCCCTGAATGGAGAAGGAGGCGTCAAAGCCACCAAATCTTCCAGCTCGGGCTTGGCAGGGGCGGGAGTTTCTGCGGAAGGACCTTCCTTGACACTCCCGCAAGACGGTTTTCTGGAGGACTGAGATGCTCCGTTGACCTCAATGGCAGGGAGGGGCTGGATCTCCGCAAAGGTCGTCATGGTGGTGGGCAGCTGGATCTCCCTCGGGATCAGGTAGGAAGAGCACAACGGGGTGGTGACCATCGGGCCAGGCGCTGGGGGGGAGAGCATCATGGAGTTGAGCTCGCTGATGTTGGCCGTGAACCGCGTCACCACGCTACTGATTTGCTCCATCAGGGAACCTTGGGAAGAACTGCTCCGTTGGGCTTGTTCCGACTGGAAAGTTGGGACGTCGTCTTCGGTCCGGCTGAGGGACGCAGTTCTCTGGCTGACCGTACTGATGGGGGACGGAGTCTGAACGCGGTACTGAACTGGGTAGTGCTCTTCAGCTTCGGAGACATCGTAAAGGGTTTTGGCACCGGATTCGGGGAAGGTCGTGGTGATTGTGGTGCTACTGCCATGCCGGCTGCTGTCTGTGCTTTTAGAGAAGGGTTTGATGACCGCGGTTTGGTTGGGGTTGTCTTTCTTATTGATGTGGATGGAAAGCCTCTGCCAGAGATGGGCTCCTCGGCTGGAACTTTTTTCGTTCTGGGCCCACGTGACCGATTTCCCATTGGAGCTGCGACACAAAAGAGAAGAGAAAAGGACAGACGTTGAGACTCGAAGGCATCTTAACACGTTTCCTGAAGAGCAAGGGAATCACAACCATGGGAACGTTCAACGCAAAGTCGACAAGTTAACACTTGCAAGGCAGAACTGAAATACAGATAGTCCTTGATTTAACAACCATTTCTCCAGTTCAAACCGTTCAAACACTGGCACTGAAAAATAGCACTGGGGGAAAAAAAAGTGACCTACAACAGTGGCCCTCAATCTTTTGGGCACCAGGGACCGGTTCCATGGAGAGGTAATCTGATCAAGCTCCCCAAACACAACAAAGCCTCTAGCGTAAACTTAAAAGATTCCTTTATTAGGAATGCCGGTAGCCCCAGAAAGAAGTTTCTCTCACAGGCTAACAAGTCCATCCAGCCAGAAGATGGATGGTTATCTGCCACACCTATTCATCTCTGCCCCCTGCCTTTTATCCCCAGAGCTAGGGTGGGGCTTTGCTAGCAGCAGTGGCTCTTCCTTCCCAAGGATCGGCCCATAGATTTCCACTGCTCTCCTCTCCTCTGCCTTCTGGGCATCCATGCGTCCGGCACTGGACCCAGCTGTTCCTCCTGTTCCTCATCAGCCACCTCCAGACCTGGGGGCTGTTGGCTCTCCATCTGAGGGCTGACGGACAGCTCAGGCTCCTCCTCCTCCTCTCTCTCTGACAGCGCCATTCCCTCTCCCCCTCAGAGCTCTCAGGTTGCCTTGATGCTGACCCTGACTCCCACTCCTCCTCCTCCTTGGCTGCTGGAGGGGTCAGCGGCCAACAGGCCACAACAAGGGGTTTTTCTGTGGACCGGAAGGGGCGTGTTTTTGCCTGTATCTTGTGGATGGGCTTTGCTTATTTGTGCGGCCCCCATTTCTGGCATGCCACGGACTACTGCAGGTTCACGGACCGGGAGTGGGTGGGTGGGGCATTCCTGACCTTTAACTAGTCATCTAAGTGCTATTGCTATTGATTTAATAACTGCAGTGTTTCACAGAACAATAGTGGCAAAAAAGGTTGTACATTTGGGTGAGACTCACTTAACAACTGAAGTGGTTAGCAATGGAAATTCTGGCAAGTCAAGGAATACCTGTAAATACACATTTATCGACACCTGGAATAAACAGATACAGAAACAGACGATCCTCCTCAAAACTCAGAAGGCAACAGAAAGGCTAACCGTAGGTCCCATGACCTTGTTCAATGTTGATCAGGACAATGTCGGTGGGTGTGAGTTTGGTGCAGAGAATCCGGTATACAGATAGTGCTCGACTTATAACCACTGGTTTGGTGACCGTTCAAAATAACAACCGTGCTGAAAAAGTGTCCTATGGCCATTTTTCACACTTAACGACCAGCGTCCTGACGTGTCCTGACGTCATGTGATCATCCTTTGCAACCCTCTAGACAAGCAAAGTCGATGGGGAAGCCAGATTCACTTAGCAGCCATGTTACTAACTCGATTTCAGCGATTCAGTTATTGGCAAGAAATGGGGCAATACTCACATAACAGCTGCCTTGCTTAGCAACAGGAATTTCAGTTCAATGGTGGTTGTAAGTTGAGGACTACCTATATGAGCATATGAATGTGTGTGTGTATATGTATATATGTATGTGTGAGTGTATATATATATATATGTGTGTGTGTGTGTGTGTGTGTGTGTGTATATATATATATATATATATATATATATATATATATATATATATATATATATATATATATATATAAAATTAGATTTTATATATGTATATATCTACATACATACACATACACATACATAAATACATGCACATACACACACCCCCACATATGACTAAGCACCGTATGGCAGCGATGGCGAACCTTTTTTGGCTCGCGTGCCATAAGTGCCGCACCCATAATGCAATGCGCAATCCCCCCAGCACGCATGCACGCATGACAGGCGCTCCCTCCCATTTTTTGCATGCTTTTTTCGCCCTCCCCAGGCTCCAGAGGGTTTATAGGAGCCTGGGGGGGGGCTAAAACAGCACCCCCTGCCCCCCGGAGTCCCTCGGGAGGCTTCAGGAGCTTCCCTGAAGCCTCCAGAGCGCAAAAAACCAGCCCTACAGGCAAACCGGAAGTTCGGGAACAAACTTCCGGTTTGCTCGTAGGGCGGATTTAAGCCCTCTGGGACCTTCAGGAGGCTTCCCTGAAGGCTCCGGAGGACGAAAAACCTATAAAGCCTCTGGAGCCTGGGGGGGGGGGTGGCTTTAAAAAAGCCTGAACTTAGCTGGCCAGCTGACAGCGCAACGGCTCGTGTGCCCTGACAAATGGATCCGGCTGCCACGCGTGCCATAGCTTCACTATCCCGGCCTTATGGTATTCCTCAGGATTTTGAACAAGTATAGTCCTTTTTAGAAGCTGAAATTCATTTGCTTGGACGCTACCCAAGTGAGGAAAAGGTTGAGCTAGTTTTTGCTTGAAGCTCCAGTGAAATATAACCCCCTGTTTCTCCAAGGAATTGTTCTTCCTTGAGCTGCTTTTCTTTTTCTATTGTAGGAAGTTAAACCTACCCCTCTCCTGGAAAGTGAGATATTTTAGGAAACATGAAAAGGGCAGAATATTTCCCCCTAAAAGGGAGGCAGGACCTCATCCCCCCCCACCTTTGTCAATGGGCCATTAAGGCCTGAGCCAGTCTATTCTACATAACAAATATCTACCTCCTTTAGGAGGCTCCATCTAGCAAACAAAGACACACCACATGGCGCCTGGGAAGATTACATCAGCCAGCGGCTCAAACAAGCTTGGGTCTAGGACAGCCTACAGAGTTAGCTAAGAACCACACCCCTTGGGAGTGTGATAGCCAATGGGATACATTTCTTACACAAGAACAGGAAACAGAGAGGAAACCAGTGCTGGTATGGACAGAATTGTTGTAGGCCACCTCAGCATGCGGTAGCAAGTCAACCCAATCATCTTGCTGACAATTGATGAAACAACGTAAATATTGTTCCAAAACAGAATTAGTCCTCTCACAAGCACCATTAGTCTGAGGATGGTGGGCGGAGCTAAGGCCCTGGGCGGAGCCAACAGAGGGTATAAAACTCAGGGTCTCTCGGCATCTCTTCCCTTTTCTGCTCAGGACCTTAAACCATGTGATCCTGTCCACCATTAAACCATCTTTCCAAGCAGACTCCGTGTTTCCAGTGTCTTTTTCCCCACTGGGACCTGAACCCAGAAGGACATTCCTTCCAACAGCATGAAAAAGTTTCTTGTGATATTCAACCCAAACAAACCCGGATGCAACTGTAGTCCTTTGAAGTAGCAGAGGACAAATCATTGTCTCTCATCAAACCAGTCGCAAACGTTATGATGACCGAAGGGTAGCAAATAAATAATTCTTCCTGACAGTCTTTAGACATTTGAAGAGTTGTGTCACACATTTCTCACTCGCAGGATCTGTGGCCAACTTGCCATCGTTCTGATGAGAAACACGGAGCGCTGTTTTCTGGCTTTATTCAAGGAAGCATGAAGCAGAGCCCAGTTTTAATCGGCAGAAGAAAATTCTACATTCCTACTACAGTATATAAGGACTTGTTTTGTTGTCCATCAGGTGATGGTGCCCGTATGTATTTTAAATGTACCATATTTTTCGGACTATAAGATGCACCGGTGTATAAGACGCACCAAAATTTCGACGAGGTAAGTCAGGAAAAAAAGTTTTTGTCCTTCCCGGCCCCCAGGAGCACTCTGTGGGCTTCAGCAGGACTTGGGGAAGGCAAAAATGCCCCCGTTTTTTGCCAAAACACGTTTCCCTTCCCCCAGCTCTTCTGAAGCCTGCAGAGTGCTTCTGGGGGTTGGGGGAAGGCAAAAACGCCTCTGTTTTTGTGAAAAACAGTCCGTTTTTCACAAAAATGGGATGCGGGGGGGGGGGGGCTTCAGGAGGCCAAAAATAGCTGTATTCGGTGTATAAGATGCACCAACATTTCCACACTCTTTTATTGGGGAAAAAGGTGCGTCTTATACTCTGAAAAAATACGGTATGTATTTATTCAATTTATTTGTGCGTCCATCTCAAACAAATGACACTAGGCAACTGAGAATCAGAAAATCAATTAAAAGTTAGGTTAGTAACTAAGTTAGTAACGAGGTCGTTAAGTGAGTCTGGCTCCCCCATTGACTTTGCTTGTCAGAAGGTCGCAAAAGGGGATCACGTGACCCCGGGACACTGCAACTGTCATAAATCTGAGTAAGTTGCCAAGCGTCTGAATTTTGATGGTGTGACCGCAGGGATTCTTGCAATGGTCCTAAGTGTGAAAAACGGCCACGAGTCACTTTTTCCCCCAGTGCCATTCGAACGGTCGCTAAATGAATGGTTGTAAGTTGAGGACTACCTGTATCGGCATTTCCAGAGCCGTTTCCCCTTCTGAAAAAGTCACAAGACACCCCAGAAATGAAGCGACCCAAAAGTTGTTCTCTTCTGTAAGAAGGCTGCTTGGTGGAGCTGCTTTAAAGGAGATTTGTCGTTATTATTGCTGTTACTGTTATTAATTTAATTTGCACCGTCGTCTAAGTGATTCTGGGCAGCTCATCATAAATAGAAGCAACAATCCAATAAAAGCAAGTTAAAAACCGATATGCAGACATGTAAAACCATCGGCAGTCATTTATTTTGCTCTAACCATCCTTGTGAAGCTTTGGATGAGCTTCAGGTTGGATCTTGGCACAGAAAACCCAACCACAGCCTGGAGAATGAATACTTAGAGAGTATTAAAAGGTAAAGGTTCCCCTTTTCACATACGTGCTAGTCGTTCCCAACTCCAGGGGGCGGTGCTCATCTCCGTTTCAAAGCCAAAGAGTCAGCACTGTCTGAAGACGTCTCCATGGTCATGTGACCGGCATGACTAAATGCCAAAGGCACAAGAACTCTGTTCCCTTCCCACCAAAGGTGGTTCCTATTTTTCTACTTGCATTTTCACATGCTTTCGAACTGCTAGGTTGGCAAAAGCTGGTAACAAGTGATGGGAGCTCACTCTGTCACGTGGCGCTAGGGATTCAAACTGCTGACCTTCTGATTGACAAGCTCAGTGTCTTAGCCACTGAGCCACCATGATCCTATTATAGAGAGCATTAACCTGTACACAAAACCAATACACACATACACAAACATCAGAGGCATACACCTAGTCTTTCAAAAGGATGCAAGTCATAAAAAAACCCAAGACATTTCCAGGAGATTTGTGTATACTTTCTAATGCACAGTTGAGACACAAAAAGACTTGTTGCAAAATGAAGGCCATGCTGGTTTTTCAGCAAAACCATTCTAAAATGTGGTATCATGATCATGGTGTCAAGCCTGAAGCTGACCTGACCGAAGCTCTTTTGATGCTTCAGTGTTGGCACACTGGAGCTGAGAGATAGGGAGAAGGGAATAGCTGGGGTTTTGTAGCCAAAACAAAATACTTTTTCCTGGGAACCAAGGACGTTCTCGCCATGGCTGGAAAGAGGAGGAGTGAAGTTACCAGGCAACTAGACAGCACCTTGATTGGACCATGTGACTGATTGCTTGGGGAAGGGGAAAAACTTTTAGTTTTAAGTCGGTGAAAACCGCGGGAACGTTTAGAGTCGATTTGCACCTGCCTTTGCCAATATGAGGAACGGTTGCTGGAACTGGGTATGTCTAGTTTAATGAAAAGAGAGACTAGGGGAGACATGATAGCAGACTTCCAATATCTCAGGGGCTGCCACAAAGAAGAGGGAGTCAAACTATTCTCCAAGGCACCTGAGGGCAGATCAAGAAGCAATGGGTGGAAACTAATCAAGGAGAGAAGCAACTTAGAATTGAGGAGAAATTTCCTGACAGTTAGAACAATTAACCAGTGGACCAGCTTGCCTCCAGAAGTTGTGAATGCCCCAACACTGGAAGTCTTTAAGATGATGTTGGATAGCCATTTGTCTGAAACGGTATAGGGCAGTGATGGTGAACCTATGGCATGCGTGCCACTTGCCATTTGTCAGGGCATCCGTGCGCTGGCCAGCTGAGTTCACCCTTTTTAAAGCCATTTTTCGCCCTCCCCAGGCTCTAGAGGCTTTATAGGAGCCCCTGTAGGCCCTCCGGAGGCTTCATGAGCTTCCCTGAAGCCTCTGGAGCGCAAAAAACCAATCCTACGGGCAAACAGGAAATTCAGGAACGGACTTCCGGTTTGCTTGGAGGGTCATTTTGACTGCTCCGAAGGCTTCAGGGAAGCCTCCTGAAGGTCCCTGAAGCCTCCAGAGGGCTTCCGGGGGGGGAGGCTGTTTTCGCCCTCCCCAGGCTCCTATAAAGCCTCTGGAGCCTGGGGAGGGCGAAAAAAACATGCAAAAAATGGGGGGGGGGGAGCGCCTGTAGTGCATGCATACGCACTGGGGGTGGTGGTGGTCCCACATTGCATTATGGGTGCGGCATGCCAGCACACGACCCCCCCCCCCGCGCTCCCCTCACTTATGGCACACGAGCCAAAAAAGGTTTGCCATTGCTGGTATAGGGTTTCTTGCTTAGGCAGGGGGTTGGACTAGAAGACCTCCAAGGTCCCTTCCAACTCTGCTACTGTATTGCATTGTATTGTATTGTATTGTAATATATGTCCAATAAAACTAATATTTGAGGAACTTGCTTATCCTGGAGTCCTGTTTCTGATGGGCGTATTACTTGGAAGCCTAACATGCGGGACTCTGCAAATGGCCAGAAATGCTGCCATGTTGCCAAACTCCCAAAATTTGGTCACATGACTGAAGAGAGGGCATTATATATATATATATATATATATATATATATATATATATGTATGTGTATGTGTATGTGTATGTGTATGTGTATGTGTATGTGTATGTGTGTATGTGTGTATGTGTGTATGTGTATATGTGTATATGTGTACATGTATACATGTATACATGTATACATGTATATATGTATATATGTGTGTGTGTGTGTGTGTATATATATATATGTATATGTATATGTATATGTATATAATATGTGTGTGTGTGTGTGTGTGTGTGTGTGTGTCTGTCTGTCTGTCTGTCTGTGTCTGTCTGTCTGTATGTATGTATGTTGACGGCAGCAACCTGACTATTCTATGCACAAAAAGGGAAGGATATTTCGATCCCCCCCATGAACAAATGGCTGCAAAAGTTGATGGAGTTAGCAGAGATTGACTGCTCTGATGAAAGAAAAAAACATACATTTATTTTTACTTGGAAACCACTTCTGGACTTTGTGCTTGACGTGGAAAAGAATGAAACTTGGATTGCGGGTTTACAGATTAGATAAATGTGTTGTTATAGAAATTGCCAGTTTAAACCATTATGTAAATGTGAAAAGTGGAGGTTTGACATTAATGCCTTTATTCTACTGCATCAAAGGGGGTTGGGAGTAGATGCCTTTTCTTTCTTTTTTTCTCCTTCTTCTCCATACTTTTTCCTTCCCTATTTTTCCTACTATTTGCTTTTGTATTTTTTTTTTTTTTTGGTATCTTATAACATAAACTAAAAAAAAACAAAAACCAAGCCATAAGTCCCTGATTTCAAGTCGATCGTAACTAGCAACCAGTTGTAAGTCAAGGGCTATCTGGGTGTGTGTATATGTATGTGCGTTTGTGTGTGTGTGTGTGTGTGTGTGTGTGCGTGCATCATCTTGGAATGTAGTTTGAGACAAAAAGAAAAGCAACCTTTTAAATATGTTATCTAAACCATTATAGTGCAATTGACCCATCCAATTTTAGGCAAATTAAATTATAACTGCAGTGGTTATTCGCTTGCTTTCTTGTTTAAGAAAAGCTTCATCTTGTAAATAAACAGATTACAATGGTGAGTCTGTGATTCCTTTTGGAAAAACCCAAAGCAGTACTGAGGAAGTTTATATTTTTTTTTTAAAATTAATGCTGCCTGGACATAAAATCTTCCTTAAAGCAAAATATTTACTGGCTAACCCACTAGAGCAAATAGCTCTGGATAAGATTCTTTTTTTAAAAAAAGGAAAAAGAAAACCTCACATATGAGTGAGTGCTTTGAGCAGGGTGTAAATCAAGTTAAAGGCTGTGTTTTGCAATTGTTGACGAGAGAAGTTAAAGTCAGCTTAAACCTTTGCGTGAAGATAGATCGACGCAATGAAGAAACCCTGATCCGCAATAAAAACGAAAGCAATTGTACACGGGTTGGGCTCAGTACGGCCCAAGATTAATCTGTCTGTGGGCAGAGGCATTTCTAAGATTCAGAATGAATTAAAAAAAGCATCTCTGAAACCGAGTGTCAAGTGCTAAGGAAGATTTCGCCCTCCATCAGGGGCAAATGTACAGGGACACTCCTAATAAATTAGCCGGTGTAGGTGAACAAGCCATCTAAACAGGCAGCGCCATAAAAAGGAGCAGTGTGTTAGATGACATTTTATGTGACAAAGCACTTCAATTACTGGTGGGCTGTTTTCAGCAAGGTAGCAATTTCCCTGGTAAATTAAGAAGGGAGGAGGAGGAGAATGGAGAAAGGAAGAGGAAGAAAAGGAATAGGAGGAGGAAGAAGAGGAAGAGAAGGAGGGTGGAGGAGAGGAGGCAGAAGGGGAGGAAGAAAAGGAAGAGGAAAAGGAAGAGAAGGAGGAGAAGGAGGAAGGAGGAAGAGGGGGAGAAGGAGGAAAAGAAGGAGGAGGAAGAGAAGGAGGGGGAGAAGGAAAAGAAGGCCTGGGGATAAGATTTTTATCCGCCCCACCCGAATGCTGAATGAATGTTGTCTTTTATTGTTTTTATTTTTATTCACATATTATTTCATGTTCTGTCTTGCACTCCCTTCCCACGAATTGTAAGCCGCCCTGAGTCCCCTCAGGGAAAAGGGCGGCCTATAAATGACAATAAAATCCTAAATCCTAAATCCTAAAGAAGGAGGAGGAGGAAGGAGGAAAAGGATGATGATAGAAGAGAAGAGGGAGGGGAGGAAGAAGAAGAGGAGGAAGAGAAGGAGGATGGAGAAGAGGAAGCGGAAGGGGAGGAAGAAAAGGAAGAAGAGAAGGAAAAGGAAGAGAAGGAGGAAGAGGAAGAGAAGGAAGAGGAGGAAGAAAGGAGGAGAAGGAGGAGGAGGAGGAGGAGGAAGAGGAGGACAGGATGATGATAGAAGAGGAGAGGAGGAAGGAGAGGAAAAAGAGAAGGAGGAAGAGAAGGAGAAGGAGAAGGATGGAGGAGGAGAGAGCAAGCATCTTTGGAAATATTCTCCCCCCTCCCGTTTTATTTTTTGTGGGGTGGAGGTTAAGAATGACATGGGGCTAAGAATAAGAAATGAACAGAAGCCTATGAAAAACAAACTATTTTTCCTCTCTTTTTGTGTGAAATTTGGACTGTTTTTATGGAGGTAAGAGTAGCAATGTTTCAGGCCCCAGCTGTGATTCTTAGCCTTTAGATTTGTCAGAACTTTCAAAATTATCAAGAATCATTGTCAAATTGCTTCTTAGGCTTCAGGAAGTAAAATTACTGGAGGTGTCCTTAAAAATGACCTTGTGGAAGAAATAAGTTAAGTTACTCCTTGGATAGGCTGAACAATTAGAATCTAACCTTCTGGCCCTAATATACACATACATACATACATACATATGTACGTACATACATACATACATATTGTGTGTGTGTGTGTGTTTGTATGTATGTGTGTGCATGCATAATATATATATATATATATGTATGTATGTATGTATGTATGTATGTATGTATGTGTATATGTATATGTATATGTATATGTATATGTATATGTATATGTATATGTATATGTATATGTATATGTATATGTATATGTATATGTATATCAGGGGTGGGTTTCAACCAGTTTGTGGCGGTCCCTGCGATCCGGTTGGTCGCCGAACCCGGAAGTAAGTAACTTCCGGGAACGGCGAAGCCCCCCCCCCCCCGCGCCCGCGCGCCCGCTCCTTACCCGGTTTTGCCAAATTCTGCGCTTCCACGCATGCGCAGGACGCATACAGCGCCTGCGCGATCCTCCAGGAGCAGCTGGAGCATCGCACAGACGCTAGTACGCATGCACGCGGCACGCGCGTGCACACGCGCAGTGCGCGCATGCGCGAGGACGCCGCCGGCCTCGTTCCAACCGAACCGGTTGGAACGGGGCGAGAAACCCACCCCTGATGTATATGTATATGTATATGTATGTATATATATATATATAATTTGCAGTGCAGCAACTGTTGATGCTGGAAAAGATGATTTTATGTGTCAGTTTTTCTTCAAAGAAAAAGAAACGGAACAAATGCAAAATGGAAGATGTTGGACAAAAGAGAGAATGTGTTTTTTTTTTGTTCCTGATCTCTTTTGCAAGGCACTTTTATATTCGGAAAAAAAACAATCAGTCGTCAGCTCCCCATTAATAGCTTTTGCTTCTATCGCATAAAATCAATTATGCAATGGTAATGTTTTATGAGGTTGTCAAAACGTAGACGTCTCAATAGCCCTGCTATGATTTGGGCATGAAATTACTGACTTAATTAAATGCAACAAATAAGAAATTAATAATTCACATAGACTGTATAAACACACAGTGGTGTAGTGTGCCTAGAGGTGGAGCTCTCGCCTCACAATCAGGAGGCTGTGGGTTCGATCCTAGGTAGAGGTAGATATTTCTCTCTCTGGGCACAATGAGAATACATCTACTGAGCAAAACCCAGCATTGGCGACAGGAAAGGCATCTGGCCAGCAGACACCGAGCTCCATTCAGTTGTCCAGATTCCATCCCGCAAGGCATTATGGGGTTATTAAAACAGGGTTTCCCAACCTTGGCAACTTGAAGATGTCCGGACTTCAACTCCCAGAATTCCCCAGCCAGTGAATGCTGGCTGGGGAATTCTGAGAGTTGAAGTCCGGACATCTTCAAGTTGCCAAGGTTGGGAAACGCTGTATTAAAAGACAACAATGATAAACTCTATAAACACACACACACACACACACACACACACACACACAAATGTTCATTCACAATCCACAAGCGACATACAGCATTATCTTGAATATAAGTAATTTGAGCTAGACACCTACCACTAGAGAGTTAGTTAGGCGTAGTGATCAGATCCTAGGCTAGAAATGGGAGACAGTGAGTTCTAGTCCTGCCTTAAGCACAAAGCCAGCCAGGGGAGTTTTGGGCCAGCCATTCTCTCTAAGCTCTCGGAAGGAGGCAATGGCAAACTACTTCAGAAATCTTGCCAGGAAAATTGCAGGCAGTCGCCATGGGAAGTCAAACAACTAACTTCCTGGATAAATCCGTGATGCGGGTTTTTTTTAAAAAAAAAACCTATCAAAACATGATTAGAAATATCGTTTATCTCCCATGTCATCTCCATCTGAAGGAAATAGAATATAGAGCTGATAGCTAACATTCTTTGTGCCAACTTTTTTGCAAAACACAAGTGCTAATCTAAAAATATGAGTAGGATTCAGGGTTCAGCCTCACACGGTATTGTTGGCTGTCATTCCCTTGGCAATACTACAGTCCATTTTTACTGTTTCAGTACATGGATGAAAAGCGGCATTCTACAGAGTTAATTTTCTAATGCAATCTATGAACCATATAAGAATAACAGAATAACAGATTTGGAAGGGATCTTGGAGGTCTTCTAGACCGGTGGTTCTCAACCTGGGAGTCGAATGACTCTTTCACAGGGGTCGCCTAAGACCATTGGAAAACACATATTTTCAAAAAAATAAATAAATACAGAAAACATAAAATAATTTTATGGTTGGGGATCACCACAACATGAGGAACTGTATTAAAGGGTCGCGGCATTAGGAAGGTTGAGACCCACTGTTCTAGTCCAACACCACCCCACACCATTTCAGGCAAATGGTTGTCCAATCTCTTCTTAAAAACTTCCAGGGTTGGAGCAACCACAACTTCTGGAGGTAACTCATTCCACTGATTAATCGTTCTAATTGTCAGTTAGTTCTAGGTTGCTTCTATTGGAAAACAAATATCCATCTGGGTTCAGTTCCAAGCTGGGAGAAAGTCACTGGAAACATGGAGGCTGATTGGAAAGATGGTTTAATGATGAAGCAGAGCCACGTGTGATTCTGGGTAACTGACCACATGGAGTTGGGGGTGGGAATTATACCTTCTCTTGGGTTTGCACTTGAACTTCCTGTTCCTATGCAAGGACATGTATTCTATTGGCTGTTGTCAGACTCCCATGGGGCCATGTACAAATCCTAGGAGTTTGTCTGAGCTAAGTGTGGTTGAAGTTTGGCTGATGCAATGAAAGGACTTGTTGGGCAATTCCTATTGTTCTAGCAGTCAAAAAAAATTCCACCTTAGTTCTAGGTTGCTTCTATTGGAAGAAACTATCCATCTGGTTCAGTTCCAAGCTGGGAGAAAGTGACCGGAAACATGGAGACTGATTGGAAAGAAAGATTTATTGATGAAGCAGAACCACCATCCTGGGCAGCTGACAAAATGGAGTTGAGAGTGTAGGGTTTTTATGCCTTCCTTGGGCTTTGTATTTGAGCTTCCTGTTCCTGTGCAAGGACATGTCCTTTAATATTCTATTGGCTGTTGTCAGATTCCTATGGGGTCATGTAGGGGTCGTAGCTGGCTCTATAGGCAAAAGAGGAAATGCAAATCCTAGGTGTTTGTCTGAGCTAACCTGATCAGCCTTTGGCTTATTATTTTTCTGTTCCAAGGTTTCTGTAACTTTACTCAGGGTGTGTGTGTGTGTGTGTGTGTGTGTGTGTGTGTGTGTGTGTGCAATGAAGGGATTTGTGTTCTGAAAGGGTGTTGGGCAATTTCTATTGTGGCTAATGGTTTTCATCCTGTGTTGGATCTTGGACAAGGGGCTGCTTCTAATCCTATCACTCTGCGGTTGTTAGCTATCAAACTTTGCTGCAGTGTTTGCTTTGCTTATGAATAGAGCCATCTAGATAGTTGGCTTCTTCATTCAATAAGCTTGTTATCTCCTTAAGTGCTGGCATCTGCTGTGGGCTATTGAGAGAAAGTAGGGGCTGCTTCCTGCCTCTAAAACATGTTTCTCCATTTCTCCTTTAGGGAAATATAATATTCTGCCTTTTTAATATTTCCCAAAATATTTCATTCTTTTTAGGGGGTAAGGTGCTGACTTTCTACACTTCTAAGGTGCAATCTTTCCTGGCAAGATTATATACTCAGTGTTCTGAGCTGGTAAACTTTGCAATTAGTTCTCCTTTTTTTATTCGTACACCAACATTCTTTGGAAGAAATAATCACCTGTTTTAATCACAATAAGTGATCTTTAAGAGGAATTCTTCAGATTCTACTCATAATAAGATTTCTGGTCTATTAAGTTAATGCAACTTATTCAGTATGATGGTACATTTTCTGTCTATTGAACTGGAATTCCTAGGTTCTTTTGGTCATAAAAGGGAGGATTGTTTTTCTGAGGGAAAAATATACCATGTTTCCCTGAAAATAAGACCCTGTCTTATTTTCGGGGAAACGTGGTATATTTTTCCCTCAGAAAAAAAGCCCTCCCTTTTATGACCAAAAGAACCTAAAAATTATGACCAAAAGAATCTAAAAATAAGACAGGGTCTTTTTTTCTTTTGACTCCCAAAATAAGCGCTTGGCCTTATTTTCGGGGAGGTCTTATTATTTCTGAGGTGCAGGAAGCCCCTTAACCTTGGCCCATGGCCCGTAGATCAGCTGATCCAGAGAGGGCCAAAAGTTCTGTCTCTGTTTCTGGCACACTCTTGCCAGCCCTAGCATCCCTCGGCCTGCCTCTCTTTTTGAAGCCGCCACTAAGAGAAGGGGCGCGGGAACTAGGATTTGTGGGAGTGGCCTCCGTGAGGCTGTTCCGTGTGGATAGCAGGTGAATGTGGGGCACATGGGGCAATCTCCCCCATTCTCCCCAGGAAATGGCGGGGACTGGCTGCGCATGCATTTAAATATTTTAGAGGAGGGCTTATTTTTGGGGAGGGCTTATTTTAGCGCATGTGCTCAAAAGCCCGATTGGGCTTATTATCCAGGGAGGTCTTATTTTTGGGGAAACAGCAGTGGCGGGTTCCTACCGGTTCGGACTGGTTTGACCAAACCTGTAATGGTTCGACGGCCTGCCATGCCCTAAGGTGCCGCCATCTGTTTTTTTGCTTCGCTGCATGCACGGAGCAATTTTAGTTTTACTGCGCATGCGCACATGCTGTGTATGCACCGTGTCCCTGAGTGAACCGTGGTAGTCTCTGACGGAACCCACCCCTGGGAAACAGGATACAAGATGAGGGGGAAAAAATTGGATGAGGAAAAAACAACCCACCCTATTTTCTATGGCATAAAAATGGCACATGCGTAATTGATATTTGCATGTACCTTTTTCCTCCCCATCAATTTGCTTCTTCTCCTTCATCTGAAATTGCTTTTTACAGAATAGATCAATTTCAGTTGACGTTCAAAGCAGACACAGCAGTAACAAAAGGAGGGGAGGGGCGGCTCTGTGAAACATCAAGAGAATGAAAAAACAAACAAGCATGGGCAATCAATACCAAGCAGATGTGTGAATGAGATCAAGGCTTGTTGACATCACTGGCCAACGAAGACGGGGGCAAAAAAGGTAACAGTGATAAAACTGACATCTCGGAGAGCTGAGACGTCATCGCTGAAGGATCCTTCGGATTCAAAAATAGGAGACACGAATTTTGTTCAATTTGATCTGGTAAACATTTTAATAAACCCTTTAAAAGGCTGTTGATTCTTTTTATTTTGGGAAGTCGCAATCAACTGTGATCCCAAACTCCAAATTTTCCTGATCATTTGGCCAAGCTCTAAAATATTGTTGAGTTTTAGAGGATTTTGTGGTGCCAAGGCTGGGGGAACTGTGCAGATTTTAACTGAAACAAAGAGTATCCCCAAACCAATCAGTTTTGTTTAGCTTGGCATCTAATTGGGTTTTAACTCCCTACAAGCAGTCCTCAGTGTACAACCGCAAAGGAGTCCAGAATTTCTGTTGTTAAGTGAGACACTCATTAAGTGCATTTTGCCCCATTTTACGACCTTTCTTGCCCCAGTTGTTAAGTGAATCACTGCAGTTGTTAGGTTGTTAAATAAATCTAGCTTCCCTGTTGGCTTTGCATATCAGAAACTCACAAAAGGGGATCTCACACACACACACACACACACACACACACACACACACACACACACACACACAAACGGGACTCTGCAACCGTCATAAATATGAGTCAGATGCCCAGCAGCTGAATTTTGCTCACGTGACTATGAGGATGCTGCAACAGTTGTGTGAAAAATGGTCATAAGTCCCTTTTTTCAATGTCGTCGTATCTTCGCACAGCCACCAAATGAATTGTTGTACGCCATTGATTACCTGTAGAGATTCTATGAGCTATTGCTTAAATTTATTTGTCTTTCTTGGTCCCATTTTTGGGGGACCGGAATAGAGCCTGGCTTGTAGCAAACATCTGTTGTGATGAAGCTTTATGGGATCCTGGAGGCCGGGACTATAAAAGGAACTATTGTTCTGACCTAGGCTTCCCCAAAAAGCACAAGGCAGATTCCCGGTCCTGACAAAACCCATTTTATTAAACGAATGTGAATTCCTCTCATTCACATTCAGCAAAGGCCTGGCAAACAGTCTTTCAAAGGAGTATTTATGACCACAGACCTTATCTATCTTGGAAAGCTGCCATGTAAATATTTCCCAAATGAGGTGCTGTGCAAGGAAAGACTTGGCACAGAGTCTCTGAGATTCAGAGACAGATCTTCACACTCCTGAAACTAATCTAATGAACGAACGAACGAATTGTTTCCTGCAAAAGCCCACTCCCCTTTCGCTCCTCTTTTATTTCCTATGGGTGGGGTCAATCGCCTTCAACCTGTGGCTTTACTCTCGTCGACCCTGATTTCTGAGCTGTTCTTTTCTTCTGGCAGCTCCGCGCATGCGCACACTGGGAACAGGCTCCAGCTGTTCCTCCGCCTCACTGCTGTCTAGCTCTGTAGGCACCTCATCACTGTCATATGCCCTCGGCCCTGTCTCTGCCTCCGATGCAGAGCCCTCGTCTCAGCCTTCCCCAGCCTCCAGGACTGGCTCATGCTCCTCCCCAACCTCTTCGCTGTCCGACTCCACTGGTCGCTGGTGGGCCACAACAACTATTTTGTCGAATTCATTCTGGCTGCTCTCAGTGAAGAGGAGAAGATCAACATTTTCTGCATGTCTCTGCAATCTGTGAGTGTCCTTATGTTTGATTCAACCTACACAACTGCTTTATCTCTGATTGCCAGCATTATCCGTGGGAGAGATTTAGGGATGATTTGTGGATTATGCAGGTGCCCTTGGAAATCCTCAAGTGTGATTTTTTTTTTCCTTGTCATGGTAGATTACACATCTAAGTATTTTTCAGTAAAGCTAAGTATCTTGAGAAGCTCTCATCAAACCACTACAGGACATTTTGGCTGGTAAAGGAAAAAAAGGAAAAAAGGAAGGAGAAGGAGGATGAAGGGTGCAGAGGAAGATCAGGAGAAGAAAAGTGAGTGGAAAATGGGTAACAAATTCACCTTTTTGGAATGCTGCAATTCATTCTTTGCCTTTGTTGCAAGGGCAAATATATTTCAGGAGAGTCCCCACTTTTGAGCCTTTGGTTTTGATAGAAAAATAACCAGAATAACAGAGTTGGAAGGGATCTTGGAGGCCTTCTATCTCGTGACCCGACAAAAGCGCGAACGTCATAAGCGTGCCGACAACACCGCGGCGCTAAAACCGCGATGTCAAAAGCGCGCTGACAACAGCGCGCTGACAACAGCGCGCCGACAGAAGCACAATTTACTTTAAGGTAAGATTTACATTTAGGTTTAGGTTTAGGTTTAGGGTTAGGGTTAGGTTTAGGGTTAGGTTTAGGGTTAGGTTTAGGGTTACTTTACAGCGCGCTTCTGTCGGCGCGCTTTTGTCGGTGCGCTTTAGGGCTAATTAGTCGCTCATTCGTCGCGCGGTTTTGTCACCGCGCTTTAGACATCGCGGTTTAGTCAGGCGCGCTTTTGTTGTGTGCGCATTTGTGGTGGAACCTTCTATCTAACCCCTTGATCAAAGCAGGAGACCCTATATAACATTTTAGATAAATGGTTGTCCAATCTCTTCCTAAAAAACCTCCAGTGATGGAGCACTCACAACTTCCGAAGGCAAGTCGTCCCACCGATTAATTGTTCTCCCTGACAGTAAATTCTTCCTTAGTACTAGGTTGCTTCTCTCTTTTAGTTTCCATCCATTGCTTCTTGTCCTGACTTTAAGTCTTTTGGAGAACAGGTTGACCCCCTCTTCTTTGTGGCAGCCACTCAAACGTGGAATACTGTTATCATGTCATCCCTATTCCTTCTTTTCTCTAGATTAAGGTAAAGGTAAAGGTTCCTCTCGTGCATATGTGCTAGTTGTTCCTGACTCTAGGGAGCAGCGCTCATCTCCGTTTCAAAGCCAAAGAGCCAGCGCTATCCGAAGACTTCTCCGTGGTCATGTGGCTGGCATGACTAAATGCCGAAGGCGCATGGAACGCTGCTACCTTCCCACCAAAGGTGGTCCCTATTCTTCTACAAGCATTTTTTACGTGCTTTCGAACTGCTAGGTTGGCAGAAGCTGGGACAAGTAATGGGAGCTCACTCCGTTACGCGACACTAGGGATTCGAACTGCCAAACTGTTGACCTTTCCAATGGACAAACTCAGAGTCTTAGCCACTGAGCCACCACATCCCTTTTTCTCTAGATTAGCTATACTCAGTTCTTGCAACCGTTCTTCATATGTTTTAGCTTTCAGTCACCTAATCATCTTCTCTGCACTCTTCCTAGAGTCTGAACATCTTTTTTATATTGCGGTGACCAAAACTGGATGCAATATTCCAATGTGGGTTTTGTTACCAAGGCATTATAAAATGGTATTAATATTTCATGCGATCTTGATTCCATCCCTCTGTTAATGCAACCTGGCCTTTTTTTTAAAGTAGCTGCAGCACACTGCTGGCTCATATTCAAGTAACGAACCAGTAATGAATGAAGTGATTTCCATACAGCAAAAGAGTCCCTTTTGCAGAGACAAATAGCCATTATTTTTTTTTAACAAAAATATTCCTGGTCCACAGGTAGAAGAGCAAGAAGGGCTAACTTGGATCTGTCCTGCCCCAGTATCTTCTCTGTGGGAAATAGACAAAAACAATCCATGCAATCCTCAACATTCAACTGCAATGGTGCTTGCCCATTATGATCGAAGGTAATAGTCGTTAATTGTAACAATCTTATATTTTTTTTGGTGGTGATCCTTAAGTGAGTCTCTGGCTCCTAAGTGACTCTTTGGTCATTAAGGAAACCAGTGGATTCCCTATGGATGCCTTTCTTCCAGGAAGTGTGCTGCGTTACTGATCACTCAAAGTTCAATCACGTGATGGCAAAGGAGGTTCAACCATCAGAATTTAGGTTATACTGTAGGTCTTCTTTTTTTTTGGGAGGGGGGGGTTGGTTGTAACTTCAAATGGTCACTAAGCCACTGGTCATAAGAGGAGGGCTACTTATAATGTAATCCTTACAGGTATATCTGGAGCAGAGGTGGGTTCTTACCAATTCGCATCTATTCGGTAAAACCGGTTCGTCAAATCTACCGAACCGGTTAGAAGAGGTTCCACCACTGGACCCGGAAAGCAGGCCACACCTACAGAAGAGATTCCAAAATGTTTTGAAACCCACCACTAGCAAGGATCTTGTAACTTGACAGCTTTAAAACTTGCACGCTTCAATGCCAGAGTTTCTGAATAGCTGCTTGGATTGATCTAAGTACTAATTCATAATTTCATATCCGGTCACATGGGCGGCAAGCCACTCCCATCCAGTCACATGGGTGGCAAGCCACTCCCACAAAGGAGGCCACACCCACAGAGTAGGTTCCAACAATTTTTGAAACCCACCACTGATCTGGAGGATACAGTCAAGATGACAGATCTTCAATTCTTCAATTCAATTCTACTTTCATGGTTACCCTCTTGATTTTTTTTTAAAGCCGTATCTTGTGGGTACCCCTGGATCCTTATCATAGCTTCAATATCATGATAATATCAAAACCCTGTCAAACAGGAAAACAGTGGGAAATCCAGGCCTCACTCACTTTGACGCGGCCCAGGTTCAGGCTACCTAGAAAAACTTCCAGCTTTCTCACAACCCCGCATTTCTCCAGTCTGACTTAAAGGATCGTTTCCATTCTCCAGGTACTTAGGACCTTCTGTTGCAAATGAAGCTGCTGTCACAGGCTACACAAGAAGCCAAACTGGTTTTACAACCCTGATTGGAGATCGGACGACACAAAACTATACTGCACAGGTTGGGTGATGATGATCACACATTGAGAAGGTGAGCTGCAATGTTCCCATGCCTCCTACTCAGTGAATAATTCAGCTTTCTCACAACCCCACCTTTCTCCAGTCTGCCTTACAGGATTGTTTCCATTCTCCAGGCCAGGGGTAGTCAACCTTTTTATACCTACCGCCCACTTTTGTATCTCTGTTAGTAGTATAAATTTTTAACCGCCCAACGTTTCCACAGTAATGGTGATTTATAAAGTAGGGAAGTCAATTAAATTTTGAAAAGGAAAGTGCTACAGTATCGGACAAAACCCGTACCGCCCACCATGAAAGCTGGAACTCCCACTAGTTTGAGCCAAGGCGGCGCAGTGGTTAGGGTGCAGTACTGCAGACCACTTCAGCTGACCGCAGTTCTGCAATTCGGCTGTTCAAATCTCACCGGCTCAAGGTTGACTCAGCCTTCCATCCTTCCGAGGTGGGTAAAATGAGGACCCAGACTGTTGGGGGCGATATGCTGACTCTGTAAACCGCTTAGAGAGGACTGAAAGCCCTATGAAGCGGTATATAAGTCTAACTGCTATTGCTAGTGGGCGGTAGGGACCAGGTTGACGACCACTGTTCTAGGCCATGGGTATCAAACTCGACCACGTCACGTGACGCATCATGACTTTTTTTTCCTTTGTGGAGCCAGGGTGGGCATGTCCTGTACATGATGTATCTGGCCCAGGGGCCGCTAATTTGACACCCCTGCTCTTGGCACTTAGAACCTTCTCCTGCAAATGGAGCTGCTGTTACAGACCAAACAAGAAGCCGAACTTATTTTGCAACCCTAAACCAACAACACAAATCATCTAGATCAGTGTTTCTCAACCTTGGCAACTTGAAGATGTCCGGACTTCAACTCCCAGAATTCCCCAGCCAGCATTCGCTGGCTGGGGAATTCTGGGAGTTGAAGTCCGGACATCTTCAAGTTGCCAAGGTTGAGAAACACTGATCTAGAGATACATCGCACAGATTGGACGACGACGATCAGACATTGAGGAGGTGGGCTGCAATGTTTCCCGCCCGGACAATCCTCCTCTGACAGACAAAGCCCCTTGACCCTCGGAAGGGGTAAGGTGGCATTCATGCTTTTACTTACCTGCTCATGGTCGCTCGCCCACCATTTCCCATACTCCCTTTTGGAGTGAAACACTCTATTTCCGACTTGTGCTGGGCCAGCCTCCTGTCTTTGTACCTAACAAAGCATGACAATGACAGGAGCAACAAAAACAGAAAGAAATGATTGTGGGCGTTCTCCTGTCCTGTAGCAAGGGTGCAAGAGAGAGGGCGAGAGAGAGGCGCATGTGCAAAACATGGCACACTTCCAAGGACCATACTGGGCAATGGGGCACAGTCTCCAGCCTCAGTAAAGGAGAATATTTGTAGCTCGGGGCCCTTGGGTTTTTGATGTTGGTTGTTTTCTTGTGGACCTTTCATTGCCCAACTAGGTAACAACATCAGTGTGACATAGAAAGGAGTTGGGTTTCCTCTCTGTTTATATAGAAGCTGGCTTGCCTGTCAGTGTTGGTGAGGATTTTCTTAGAGGTTCCTTGATTAGGCTGTTGTTACGCTTCCTTCTAGCACTGATGATGTTGTTGTAGAAAAAACAGGACATGCAAGCCAGCTCTTCAGGGAAGGAATAGTTTATTGCGCAAGTTCGGAGACAAAGGCCTGAACTCCGAATGACATCAGGAAATTCATTGTATAGTTTTTAGCTTTTAGCTAAGCCATCTGTTAGTTTCTTGGATACACCCCTCATGATTTGCCCTTGAGTTACAGCAATATTATGTCTACAGGAAGTAATACTACATGGCCAGCCAAGTGTCATCTGTAGCATACATTTGGAGAAGTAAATTGTGTCCTTCCAGACAGATTTTACAGTCAAGCCAGCGGATACATTAAAATAGAGACCTTTGCTTCAGCAGTTTTTATGTGCAGACTTCTAAAAGCGAACGTTTGCAATTTCTATATATGAACAGTTTGGTTCAGGCTTGAGGCCTACTCTGGTTCAGCCTGCTATCTCAATGTTACCTAGTATGGCTAATGAAACGTCTGCAAGAAAACTACCAAGCACAGAGAGCACCAAGGACCCCTTAGTCTCCAGTCTTCTAAGGGTGGAAACCACATGAAGGTGGGTAAAGGGAACTGGAAGAAAAGTCCAAGGAGAAAAAAAACCCCATGGAGCTGAAAAAGGCACAGCATCTCCAGGTCCTTGTACAAGGGTTTTTTTCTAGTAGGAGTACATTTGATGGCACACCTTGGCGTGCAGCTGGAAGTTTCAACCGTACAATAAGATCATTGAGGACAGGGGCTTGGAAATGCACAGACCTTGCCGTCTAATATTTAAAGGAAAAATGCAAACCATGGTGGCTAGCAATGGTTCCTGGCATTAGTAGATTTCCAAAATGTATTCTTCATAATTACGGTTTTTTGAAATGGGTGAGCAGTTGCGTCAGTGGTGGGATTCAGCCAGTTCTCACCTATTCGGGAGAACCGGTTGTTAACTTTCTAAGCAGTTCGGAGAACCAGTTGTTGGAAGAAATCTCCTTTTGTTTTTTTCCCACTTTACAGGGCTAATCCTGTAAGGAAGGCAGGAAAGAAGCATTCTGGTGTTATTTCTAGCCTAATCTTTATTGCCCTGCTTACAGAAACCGCCTCTCTGGTTAACCCTTATTACATTGTAACAGCTAAGGCGAAGTGCCCATCAACATGAGTGACACTGAGATGGCTATGCCCACCCAGTCACATGACCACCGAGCCACGCCTACCCAGCTGGTCATTAGGGCAGAGAACTGGTTGTTAAATTATTTGAATCCCACCACTGATTTGCGTGGTTACCAAACCTCACCAAACTGCAGTGTTTTTTTCCATGAGATCTTGCAAACCTTTACAGAAGAACACTGAAGCGTGGTAAATAGATTGGACTCCTGAAGAATCCGGAAGCTAAGGTCGTGACTATCATGATTTGCTCATATACTTTGGGATTTATTTTTCCAAACAAAAATATTTTGGGGGGTGGAAGGACTCAGCACCTGAAAATATGGGGGATGCAAATCCTTCTCTTTGCCTAAATAGCAGATAAATGACGAGTATGCCATAATCAGATTGTTTTTTAAATGACTGGTAATTAATGGATAAGGTAAAGGTTCCCCTCGCACATATGTGCTAGTCATTCCCGACTCTAGGGGGCAGTGCTCATCTCCATTTCTAAGACAGAGTCAGTGCTGTCCAAAGACATCTCCGTGGTCATGTGGCCAGCATGACTAAATGCCAAAGGCGCATGGAATGCTGTTACTTCCCACCAAACATGGTTCCTATTTTTCTACTTGCATTTTTACGTGCTTTCGAACTGCTAGGTTGGCAGAAGCTGGGACAGGTAACGGGAGCTCACTCCGTTATGCAGTGCTAGGGATTCGAACCGCTGAACTGCCAACATTCTGATTGACAAGGTCAGCGCCTTAGCCACTGAACCACCGCGTCCCATAATTAATGGCTAACAACTGCCAAACTTAAGTGGGAATGAAGAGTTGCAAGACAAAGAAAACACAGAGTGCTGCTAGTGCTGTGTTTCAATAAATAAAATTGTGCAGATTCAGGCGGACGGCCACCAGTCTTCCAGGGAGACACTCAACACAATCATCTAAACTATCTTGCCTCCATCTGAGGCTCTCGGTTTGTCTTAGGACTCCCAAAATTCCTGACCCACACAACGGAACCCCAGACTGAAAAGGTTTGTGGTAAAGCAGGGTTCTCAAACTCGATTTCATTGAGGACTGCATCAGGATTGTGTTTGACTTTGGGGGGCTGGGCTGGGGTGGGTGTGGCCAGCTTGACGTCACTCGTGTCGGGGGTGCCAGTCAGAGTTGGGTTCCTACCGGTTCGGACCGGTTCGGCCAAGTAGGTAGTAACTTGTCCTGCCACACCTCCGAACCGGTTCTATCGGCTGCGCCGCCATCTTGCATGCGCAGAACAATCTTTATGGCAGAAATTTAATTTTTTCCCCCTTTTCTAACATTGTGCGCATGCACAGACCTTTTAAGGTGCAAATGCGCATGCGCGCCGAACCGGCAGTAATACCGGCAGCAACCCACCCCTGGTGCTAGAAGTGGCCTGAGTGCTCTGTCACCGAAAGTGTGCTCTGTTTTCGGCTGCGACGGCCTCCTGCAACTTCTGCCAGCGAAAATGGAGTTCGGGAGAGCCGAGAACATGGTCCTCCCAAGCTCCATTTTCACAGGAGGAGCACCGCGGGTCAGTCCTCTGCTGTTTCCACGGCCAGATCTAAGCAGCCTGTCGGCCGGATCCAGTCCCCGGGCCTTGAGTTTGACACCCCTGTGTTAAAACATCCAAACGCTAGCTTTGCAGCCAAATTCAGTGATAACAAAAACATCAAATCGAATCAAGTCTTAACAGCAATATTCAGAATGCGTAATCCGAATGCGTGGCAATGATCAAGCTAAATCCCGTTAGGATTTAGGTGGCAACGTGGCGCCTTTTTCAAATTGTCTTTCCGGTTGGGTCTTAAAACATTTGGAAGACCCCAGGTTGCTGACCCACAGCCGTCTAGGGCATTCCCGTTTCCAAAGCGGTGCTCTGTGCAAAGCTGTGATAAAACGGCAAGGTTAGAGGAAAGGCAAACCATGCAAAATATTAGATCTGTATACATACTAAAGGAACTCAAGTTCCTACAACGGAGAGAAAAGCAGACAGGCCTGGCCGGCGGACGAAACTGTTGAAACTGTTGAAAGAAACAAGGGGATCAAAAAATCTGCACAAACCTAGAAAAGAAAGGCATTAAAGATAAGGTAGGATGAAGAAATGGTCATCACATCTCCGGGAGAAAGTCAAAATGTTTTCCATGGTAACGTGAAACGTACTGCATCTGTAGGTTAGCATAAAATCTCGCGAGGGGCATCCAGGCAACCCTCAACTTACAACCACAATGGAGCTCAAAATTTCTGTTGCTAAGCGAGACAGTTGTTGAGTAAGTTTCGCCCCATTTTTACGACCTTTCTGGCCACAGAAAGGCCGAGTGAATCCTTGCCGTTGTTAAGTTAGTAGCACAGCTCTTAAGTGAATCTGGCTTCCCCATTGACTTGGTTTTTCAGGAGGTCTCAAAATGGGATCACTGCAAAGGTCATAGATATTGAAGGGATGTAATAATAGCACAATAGGTAGAATGGCTGGGACATCTTAATAACTTGCTATTTCGCTTCTGTAAGAATTGCTTTTGCTCCTGTAAGAATTAGAATTGGCTCTGCCAGTTGCTTCTACCAGTGACCTAACTCCGGTTCTCTTGTTTTTGTGTACAACTCAGTGCCTGGTGTGGGGTTTACATCGGCAAATACCTGTGTTGCTAAGCACTCAGCCCCCTTGTTCCTTGCTGCACAGTCAATGCAGGGCTACAAGGGAGGTATTGGCCAAGGCCCCCGAACTGGGTATTAAACTGATGTCCCTGAAGATGTAAAAATGATGCCACACCTTCCCCCAGGTGTGGCCTTTCACTGCATGCTCTTTGTCTGTATGTTGTGGAAAGGTCTACCCCAGGGGTCCTCAAACTTTTTAAACAGGGGGGCGATTCACGGTTCCTCAGACTCTTGGGGGGGGGGCAGACCGGCTGGGTAGGCGTGGCTGGGTGGTCATGTGACTGGGTGGGCGTGGCTGATGGTCATGTGACTGGGTGGGCATGGCCAATTTAGCAGCCCATTTCGCCTTTGTGCTTGCTGTACTTGCCCCTCCCCTCCTCACCCACCGGCCTGGATGACATGGCTGTGAAAAACATCCTGAAAGGCTGTTTTTAAAGCATTTTTAAAGACTTTTAAAGCACTACTTTACAAGATGGCAGCTGCTTTTCAAGCCAGCAGCAGCCTCTCCCCTCCTCACCCACCGGCCACCCACTGGCGAGATCACCCCTCAGTCAGCTGGTCCTCCCCAGCACCCTCTGGCCTTACCTTCTGCAGCCGCGGTGTGATCAGAAGTGCAGCTCAACCAGTGAAATAACTAACCAGATCTAAGCACCCCCGCAGGCTGGATCCAGCCCCCGGGCCTTGAGTTTGACACTCCAGCATCCACTCCAGCTGCAGCCCAGAAGTGCACCTGCAGTGGATGCTGGCTGGAAGATAAGGCTGACAGTGAGGAGCGGGGCAAGGCTGAATCCCACCACTCCACGGGCTGGATACTTTGCATTGGCAGGCCATATCCAATCCGCGGGCCATAGTTTGAGAATCTATGGTCTACCTGGTTATTCTTTGTACAAATAAAAGCTGATATTTTTTCCAAGCCTCTTCTTGGGTCTTTCTTTCTTTGGCGTTTTGGTGACTCAAGTATATTTTGGGATCTTACAATATGAATCAGTTGCCAAGGATCTGAATTTCGATGAGATGACCATGGGGATGGTAACAGTCTTAAATGTGAAAAAAAGGTCACTTTTTTCAGCGCCATTGTAACTTCGAACAGTCACTGAATCAGAGGTGGTATTCAGCAGGTTCTGACCAGTTCTGGAGAACCGGTAGCAGAAATTTTAAGTAGTTTGGAGAACCGGTAAATACCACCTCTGACTGGCCCCGCCCAGAGATGGGTTGCTGCTGGTTCAGCCCAGATCGGACAAACTGGTAGTAGCAGCGGCAGGAGGCTCCAGCCACTCGCCCGGATGCTTCTGTAAAAAAGTATCATGTGCCCACAGGGGAGTGCGCCCAAACTGGTAGTAAAAAGATTAGCAACCTACCTCTGGCCCCACCCCCATCTATTCTCTGCCTCCCGAGTCCCAGCTGATCAGGAGGGAATGGGGATTTTGCCGTACCCTTCCCCTGGAGTGGGATGGGAATGGGGATTCTGCAGTATCCCTTCCCTGGAGTGGAGAGTGAATGGAGATTTTTGCAGTATCCTTCCCCTGGAGTGAGGAGAGAATGGGGATTTTGCAGTATCCTTCCCCTGGAGTGGGGAGGGAATGGGGAGTTTGCAGTTTCCTTCTCCTGGAGTGGGGAGGCAATGGAGATTTTTACAGTATCCTTCCCCTGGAGTGGGGAGCAATGGAGATTTTACAGTATCCTTCCCCTGGAGTGCGGAGGGAATGGGGATTTTGCAGTATCCTTCCCCTGGAGTGGGGAGGGAATGGGGAGTTTGCAGTTTCCTTCTCCTGGAGTGGGGAGGCAATGGAGATTTTTACAGTATCCTTCCCCTGGAGTGGGGAGGGAATGGGGATTTTGCAGTATCCTTCCCCTGGAGTGGGGAGGGAATGGAGACTTTGCTGTATCCTTCCCACTGGAGTGAGGAGGGAATGGGGATTTTGAAGTATCCTTCCCCTGAAATGGGGTGAGAATGGGGATTTTACATTATCCTTCCCCTGCCACCCCCACCAAACCATGCTCACCAAGCCACACCCACAGAACCAGTAATTAATTTTTTTGAATCTCACCACTGAACTGAATGAACTGTTGTAAGTTGAGGACTCCCTGTATCCGAAATGAAAGCAACCTTCAACTATATGAAAATCCCAGGCTATTAGGACCTCAGCTCCGATGTTGCAAAACATCTCATATTAACCTTATTTTCCTATGCCTAAAACAACGAATAATGGAAACATGGAGCGATTCCTCCTTCTCATCTTTCCTCTCAGACTCAATTTAAACCTGAGCTCGCTCTTTCATTGTTTAGTCATTTATCTACCTCTGTGGGAGTAACCTTTGAAAAATAAAACTATTGAAGTTACGTGTAATTGCTGCATTGCTTTGCAAACGTGATTTCCTTTAATAAAAGATCTGCACACAAAGGTCTATCAAGATACTGGGAGGGGGGGAATAGATGGCATAGTTTCATTGGTATTCAGAAACGCTTTAGAAACTGCATATAAAGAGAATTTGTACAAGATGTCTTACAGATGGCATTTTCCACCAGCAAAGTTGGCAAAGATGTTTAAAGATAAATCAGTGAAATGTTGGAAATGCCTCCAGACACCGGGGTTGTATTATCAAATGTGGTGGACATGCGTAAAAGCCAAAAAATATCGGATAAAAATATGTACATGGTTGGAGGAGATGATATAACAGCATATTGATCCGAAACCTGAATTATTTTTGTTGGGGATTTTACCAGAAACTTACAGTAAAGAAAAGGTATACTTGATAATTCACGTAATAAGCGCAGCTAGGATTCTATTTGCACAAAATTGGAAAAATGAAGAGAGCCCTATGGATGCGACTGTGATTAGGAAAATATTAGAATGTGCAGAAATGAAGAGGTTAACACTCGAAATTAAAGAGAAGGAACAATCTGATTGTTATACAATGTGGCAATTATTTTATCAATGGTTAGAGAATAAATATGAAAAGTGGAAAAAAGCAGAGGAGTGAAATAGAGAAAATGTTTTAACAAATTGGAATAAGTTAAGAAGAGGATTGTTATATTATTAGGTATGATATATATTAGTATTAAGTTAAGAATAGCTAAAATAATAAATATGGCTGTAAATTGTTATTGTATAAAATAATTGCACAAAATATTTGTGCAGACGACACACTGTTTAATGGAAGATGATGTTTGAATAAAAGAAGGAAAAAGAAATGCTTTAGAAATACTTTCTAAGCTCTATTCACAATAACTCAGAGGAAATACTCCTATACTTCCTGCCCCAGTTTAAATGGGATTTCTCTGGACACATAATTATAGGATAGAACAGAATAGAATAACAGAGTTGGAAGGGACTTGGAGGTCTTCTAGTCCAACGCCCTGATCAAGTAGGAAACCCTATATGAGTTAAGACAAATGGTTGTTCAATCCTTAAAAACTTCCAGTGTTGGGGCATTCACAACTTCTGGAGGCAACTTGTTCCACTGGTCAATTGTTCTCACTGTCAGAAAATTTCTCCTTAGTTCTAGGTTGTTTCTCTTCTTGATTAGTTTCCACCCATTGCTTCTTGTCCTGCCTTCAGGTGCTTTGGAGAATAGCTTGACCTCCCCCTCTTCTTTGTGGTTGTTTATGACAGCTACAAGGAACCAGTTCAGGTGGAAGATCTAAGTGTATAGGCCTTCACTTGACAAGTAGTGAAAAATATTAATAAACAATCTTTGTGGTAGCTTGCTGAATCATATTAAATATTTTTAACATAATTTAGAGTTTAGAATAACAGAGTTGGAAGGGACCTTGGAGGTCTTCTAGTCCAACCCCCTGCTTAGACAGGAACCCCTACACCACTTCAGACAAATGGTTCTTCAACATCTACTTAAAAACTTCCAGTGTTGGAGCATTCACAACTCCTGGAGGCAAGTTGTTCCACTGATTAAATCAAATCTCACCGGCTCAGGGTTGACTCAGCCTTCCATCCTTCCGAGGTGGGTAAAATGAGGACCCGAATTGTTGGGGGCAATATGCTGACTCTCTGTAAACCGCTTAGAGGGGGCTGAAAGCCCTATGAAGCGGTATATAAGTCTACTGCTATTGCTATTGCTATTAATTGTACTCGCTATCAGGAAATTTCTCTTCAGTTCTAAGTTGCTTCTCTCCTTGATTAGTTTCCACCCATTGATTCTTGTTCTGCCCTCAGGTGCCTTGGAGAATAGCTTGACTCCCTCTTCTTTGTGGCAACCCCTGAGATATTGGAACACTGCTATCATGTTTTCCCTAGTCCTTCTTTTCATTAAACTAGACATACCCAGTTCCTGCAACCGTTCTCCTCCTGTTTTCCTCACAACAACAATCCTGTGAGGTGAGTTGGGCTGAGAGAGAGAAACTGGCCCACAGTCACTTCATCCCTAAAGCAGGACTAGAACCCACCATCTCCTGGTGATTGGCCCAAAGTCACCCGGCTGGTTTTCATGCTTAAGGTGAGACTAGAACTCATAGTCTCCTGGTGATTGGCCCAAAGGCACCTGGCCAGTTTTCATGCCTAAGGTGGGACTAGAACTCATAGTCTCTTGGTGATTGGCCCAAAGGCACCTGGCCAGTTTTCATGCCTAAGGTGGGACTAGAACTCATATTCTCTTGGTGATTGGCCCAAAGTCACCCACCCTCCCTTTCATGGCTAAGGTGGGACTAGAACTCACAATCTCCCACTTTCTATCCTGGTGCTTTAACTCCTAGGCCAAAACAGTTCTCCTTTAAGGTCGACAGCAAGTTGGGGGCTGACTCCCAAAGTGCCTGCATGCCCAAACATTTTTAAGGAGGCAGAAAATTTACAATATATGCATAATTTCTACTCCTAGGAAGAGCAGCCCCTGGCACAACACTGAAGCTGGGTTGATTCAGGGCCTGCAATGCACTTCTTCAACCAACAGAGGTTTAGGTTTAGGTTTAGGTTTATTAGCATTTGTAGGCCGCCCTTTTCCCTGAGGGGACTCAGGGCGGCTCACAGAAAACCAAGGAGAGGGGAATACAATATTAAGACAACAACATATAATAAAAATAGTAAGCAACATTCATTCATCATTCGGGCGGGGTAGCAATTCTTATCCCCAGGCCTGACGGGCGAGCCAGTTCTTCAAGGCTATGCGGAGGGAGGGGAGTAGAGGGAAGGAAAATTTAGAAATGAGCTCATCCTAAAATCCTTATTTTTATAGGAACCCTTGTCCTTAAAGGTGTTTTTTTTATGCATGGAAGATATGTATGTATGTATGTATATATGTATGTATGTATGTATGCATGCATGTATTTATTTATTGATTTAATCAGTCAAGCATGTAGGAGATAACAGGTACAGAATATGATGGACATGATCACAGGAAATGGGTACGAATAAATGGGGACAATAGGACAGGGACGGTAGGCACATTGGTGCACTTATGCATGCCCCCTTTACAGACCTCTTAGCAATGGGGTGAGGTCAACGGTAGACAGTTTGAGGTTAAAGTTATGGGGGGCTTGAGGATGTAACAACAGAGCCAGGTAGAGCATTCCAGGCATTGACCCCTCTGTTGCTGAAGTCGTATTTTCTGCAATCGAGTTTGAAGTGGTTTACTTTGAGTTTGTATCTATTGTTTGCCCGTGTATTATTGCAGTTGAAGCTGAATTAGTCATTGACAGGTAGGACGTTGTAGCAGACAATTTTGTGTACTACGCTGAGGTCAGACCTTAATCGGCGTAGTTCTCTGTTCCCCAAGCCCAAAATTTCAAGCCTGGTGGCATAAGGGATTCTATTGTGAGCAGAGGAGTGGAGGACTCTTCTTGTGAAATACCTCTGGACTCGTAGGAGTTCAGATTTTTGCAGATTGTAGGAGTGCCTCTCATTTTATACATGTAAGCCATTCCATCCATGGCAAATTGTCCTTATTGTGCAGAGAAAAAGCAGAGGTCAGCAGTGAGGATGGTCATTTTTCTTCCCACCTTTTACTGAACAGGTAAAGGTTGAGGATACAGGTCATCCTCAACTTACAATCACAATTGAGCCCAAAGTTTTATGCTTGCAAATTTTTTGGGGTGTCGAACCGGTAATAATACCTGCAGGAACCCACCCCTGGAGAGGAGCACCCTGGAACTAAGGAGAAATTTCCTGACAGTGAGAACAATCAATCAGTGGAACAACTCGCCTCCAGAAGTTGTGAATGCCCCAACACTGGAAGTTTTTAAGAAGAGATTGCACAACCATTTGTCTGAAATGTGATAGTGTTTCCTGCTTGAGCAGGGGGTTGGACTAGAAGACCTCCGAGGTCCCTCCCAACTGTCTTGTTCTGTTATTATATTCTGTTATATGCTTTAATTAACCAATCGATTGATACAGATATACTCGTTCTCTGGGAGTTAAAATTTACAAAATCTGCCGGAGCATTTGAAGCCCCAGCATAGGCATCAGTTCTTCTCTCAGCAAAAATCCAGAATAAAAAGAAAAATGTTTGTGGAACATACGTCCCCCACAAACAAAAGAAAAGAAAAGAAAGAAGAATATTTGCTTTGGGAAATGATCTGTACAAAGGGATAGTTTAAAACAAAACTGGAAAGCTTATGCTTGGAAAAAATCAGTCTGCATGAAAGAAATGGGTATCCAGGAACATTAATTTGTGAAAAAAGGTATCAGAGAATTTACATTCTCTAACATAGTATGGAATCCTTCCTTCTTTCATGCTTCCTTCCTTCCTTCCTTCCTTCCTTCCTTCCTTCCTTCCCTCCCTCCCTCCCTCCCTCCCTCCTTCCTTCCTTGCTTGCTTGCTTTTATTACTTTAACAAATAAGTCAAAGTGGCAAACAAACCCTAATACTCTTTTCTCCTCCTATTTTCTCAACAACAGCAACACAGCAACAACCCTGTGGGGTGAGCTGGGCTGAGAGAGAGGACTGGCTCCAAGTCACCCAGCTGCCTGGTGGCAGATTCGGATAGTGAGGAGGTTGGGGAGGAAGATGGGCCAGTCCTGGAGTCTGGGGAAGGCTCTGATGAGGGCTCTGCGTTGGGCGCAGAGAGGGGGTGAGGGCCATCTGACAGTTATCAGCTGCCTTCAGAGTCGGAGATTAGTGGGCAGAAGAAGAGCCAGACCCTATTCCAGATGTGCGTATCCGCAGATCTGTCAGGAGAAGGCAACTATTAAGGAACAGGGATCAACTTGGAAGTAAAGTGGCATAAGTGGATGCTGAATGGCCCCTCCCATAGGGAATAAATAGGAGCAAAAGGGGAGTGGTGTTTGCAGGAGACAATTCGTTTATTATTTATTTATTATTTATTTATTTATTTATGGAATTTATAGGCCGCTCAATCCCGAAGGACTCCGGCTCATTCTCTTTATAATGCCTTAGAAAGGCCACACTTGGAATCCTGCATTCAGTTTTGGTTGCCACGATGTAAAAAAGATGTGGAGACTCTAGAAAGAGTGCAGAGAAGAGCAACAAAGAGGATTAGGGGACTGGAGGCTAAAACATATGAAGAACGGTTGCAGGAACTGGGAATGTCTAGTTTAATAGAAAGAAGGACCAGGGGAGACATGATAGGAGCCTTCCAATATCTCAGGGGTTGCCACGAAGAAGAGGGAGTCAAGCTATTCTCCAAGGGCACCTGAGTGTAGAACAAGAAGCAATGGTTGGAAACTAATCAAGGAGAGAAGCAACTTAGAACTGAGGAGAAATTTCCTGACAGAACAATTAACCAGTGGAACAACTTGCCTCCAGAAGTTGTGAATGCCCCAACACTGGAAGTCTTTAAGAAGATGTTGGATAGCCATTTGACTGAAATGGTATAGAGTTCCCTGCCTAGGCAGGGGGTTGGACTAGAAGACCTCCAAGGTCCCTTCCAACTCTGTTATTGTATTCTTGTATAAGTGTCCTTTTACAGCATTGCGACTGGAAGCTATCAGCCTGGCATCTATCCAAGGACTGATAAGGTCTGTTTTTCTAATTAAACCTTGAAAAGTTTATTGCTGGGACTTTTCTGGAGGTGAATGCCAGGAATTCACATTAACCAAATAAAAAAGGGGTTGGGTTTTTTTTGGGGACAAGGCATTTGTTTCATGATTCTGTTAAGCCTGAGTCAGAAGAGAAAGTTTATCAAAGAGAGATCCAGTCTAGAACTAAGAAGAAACTTCCTGACAGTGAGCACAGTTAATCAGTGGGATGGCTTGCCTCCAGAAGTTGTAGACAGCCATTTGTCTGGAATGGTATAGGGTTCGGGCAGAGGGGGTTAGACTAGAAGACCTCCAAGGTCCCTTCCAACCTTATTGTTCTATGTTCTGTTCTACTGAGACCGTGCTGAAGAGATAAGAGAATATTTCCTCAAGATTCTTGGTTTTGGTGTTCAATGTTTGTAACTCCAGTAATACTTGATCGACCAAATATATATATATTTGCTGCATCTGCATCTGCTGGAAGAGTTGAGATCAGACAGAAAGCACTTCTCCAGGGCAAAAGTTGTATATATATTGCCCTGGAGAAGTGCTTTCTGTCTGATCTCAACTCTTCCAGCAGATGCAACGGTTGTGTGGATCTTCCTATTGCCTAGAGAACCCAACAGCGTTTTCAACAAGGGTGAGTGGACGCATCCAGTTTTTACAAGCCCTTGAGCTTTTCTTTTTTTGCAAGAACAGCACAGTAACGCAAGCAGGCAACACATCATTTACAAATAGGAAATGTTGCTATGGGCTTTCGTTGCTCACTTTTCTCATAATCTCGTAGAGAGATGGTTTGGTAGAGACTGCATTTGTTCTGATCTGGTATATCTAGCCATGCTGGCTGGCCTGGACCATGTAAGGAATAGCAGTTAGACTTATATGCCACTTCGTAGTGCTCTACAGTCCTCTCTAAGCAGTTTACAGAGTCAGCCCATTGCCCCCCCCCAACAATCTGGGTCCTCATTTTATCCGCCTCGGAAGGATGGAAGGCCGAGTCAACCTGGAGCCGGTGAGAATCAAACTGCTGGCAGTCAGCAGAATTAGCCTGCAATACTGCACTCTGACCACTGTGCCACCATGGGTGGAATAAGGGGTGGAGAATTAATTTTCCCAAGAGGCGACATGAGAAATGAGAACTCCTGTGGAGGGCATTCAGCTGAATTGAATTCTGCTCAATGTCAACTCGTAAAGTTGCCATGGTGGGGAAAGGGGGGGGGAGCAGCGCATTCCATGCATACCTTCAGCTAGTTGGATCTCAGATTACCCTGTGTGCACCTCGTTGGTGAATGTGATTTATGACACAGACTGAGGGAAGGGAAGGAACGGGGTAAAGTTCAGCCATAATTCGAATGAGGTTTAGATCTGACTGCAAAGCAGTATTGCTGACATGGTGCTCCTAATAAATGACTGGATTTCTTTTGAAACTTGGCTCGAGGCTCATGAATTTATTAGGGCATCTTTCGGAAACCTGACAGACAGTCAGATCTACATTACATAACATTACAACCTAGAGCTGGTGAGGATCAAACCCCTGGCAGTCGGCAGAATTAGCCTGCAATACCGCATTCTAACCACTCTGCCACCACGCTTGTGTTAGAAGATGTCTGCAAGAAACAGTAACCCCCACACAGTAAATATATACCTCTGTGCAGGCGTTTGAAAGCCGTTCGGCTTCCGTGGTGACGTTGACAGCTGGCAAAGTTTTGTGTAGAGCATTGACCTCATCGCTTTGACAATCTCCTACTCCAGCTTGGCAGCGCCATCAATTAACATCACATCAGCACAATGTTAATGATGGGGAGGGAGGTCTTTGTGACCTGCTGGTAGGACGTAAGTAGCAAGTTTCTTTAAGAACTGGCATGATTCATTCCCTTACAACACTTTGTACTCACTATATATAACCACATCATTCCAATTCATGTTTTTTCTTTCTTTCCCCCTGGGTTGTTTTGTTTTGGCTTCCAGTCACTTCAGCATCGGCTCGAATAGATTCATGAACCAGCTGCCAAACATAACTTAGGAGATATAATTTATCTTTTGGGAAAAGTCATTTTCAACCAGTTAATTATAGGATCAGTGGGCCAGTGTCCCTAGATTTTACAAGAACAATCTATGGGATTTGAGTTCCATGCAAGACTTTGTGCTGTTCGTTTATTTATTTAGAATTAGAATAACAGAGTTGGAAGGCACCTTGAAGGTCTTCTAGCCCAACCCCCTGCTTAGGCAGTGAACCCTACACCACTTCAGACAAATGGCTATCCAACATCTTCTTAAAAACATTAATGTGAATTCCTGGCATTCACCTCCAGAAAAGTCCCAGCAATAAAGTTTTCAAGGTTTAATTGGAAAAACAGACCTTATCAGTCCTTGGATAGTTGCCAGGCCGATACAGTCGCAATGCTGTAAAAGGACACTTATACAAGAATTCAATAACAGAGTTGGAAGGGACCTTGGAGGTCTTCTAGTCCAACCCTCTGCCTAGGCAGGAAACCCTATACGGTTCCAGACAAATGGCTATCCAACATCTTCTTAAAGACTTCCAGTGTTGGAGCATTTACAACTTCTGGAGGCAAGTTGTTCCCCTGGTTAATTCTTCTAACTGTCAGGAGATTTCTCCTTAGTGCTAAGTTGCTTCTCTCCTTAATTAGTTTCCACCCATTGCTTCTTGTCCTACCTTCAGGGGCTTTGGAGAATAGCTTGACTCCCACTTCTTTGTGGCAGCCCCCGAGATATTGGAGCACTGATAAACAATAACAATAAACAACAATTTATTCAATTGGGATGGCTGCCCATCTCAAATAAGGGACTATGGGTGGCAAATAATCATAGAATCATTTAAAACCAATATAACAATGAAACACAAATAGTAAACAAGAACTATTATAGAAACGTAGAAAACTGGGGATAGAAAAAGATCTGCCCTTTGAGTTTGTCTGTTTTCCTTTTAGTTAGTTAAATAATTTATTATTTGTGCTAATATTTCTATACTTTATTTATTGTATTTTTAAAATTTTTGTCAGATAGTGGACATGGGTTTATCGCAAGCATGTTTACAATACAATACAATAGCAGAGTTGGAAGGGACCTTGGAGGTCTTCTAGTCCAACCCTCTGCCTAGGCAGGAAACCCTATACCGTTCCATACAAATGGCTATCCAACATCTTCTTAAAGACTTCCAGTGTTGGAGCTTTCACAACTTCTGGAGGCAACTTCTGTTCCACTGATTAATTGTTCTCACTGTCAGGAAATTTCTCCTCAGTTCTAAGTTGCTTCTCTCCTTGATTAGTTTCCAACCATTGCTTCTTGTTCTACCCTCAGGTGCTTTGGAGAATAGTTTGACTCCCTCTTCTTTGTGGCAACCCCTGAGATATTGGAAGGCTGCTATCATGTCTCCTCAAGTCCTTCTTTTTATCAGACAAGAACTACCCAGTTCCTGCAACCGTTCTTCATATGTTTTAGCCTCCAGTCCCCTAATCCTCTTCATTTAAACACAGTCACTGATGATTGACCCATTACTTCCGTTGAAAGTTGCTTGCAAGCTTCTACTACTTTTTCTGATAAGACTCTAAGGCTGTATGGCGAACCTATGGCACGCATGCCACAGGTGGCATACCGAGCCCTCTCTGCGGGCACGCGAACCATCATCCCAGCTCAGCCCCATCATGCATGTGTGCGCACCTCCCACCAGTCAGCTGATTTTGGGGTTTCGGCCATGCATGCATGGGGGAGGAGGCGCATGCGGGAGAAGTATGCACATGCCAGGGGGTGGGGTGAGGCCACACACACATGCACGGGGGTGGTGGGAGTGCAGAGGGATATGGTGCGCCGCCCCCTGCAGTCTGTTTTTGGTCCCCGGAGGTGGCAGGGAGGTCTTCTAGTCCCAAAATGGGGCACAAAGGGTCGCACCCGCGTGCGTGGGGAGCACAGGGGTGTCACGCGTGTGTGCACTTTCGGCACGTGATGACAAAAAGGTTCACTATCATTGCTCTAAGGGCAATTTCCATTCTCCATTTGTTTGGCTTTTAATAAAATGAATGAGAAATGGGAGACAGGATAGAAGAGTTCCAATATCTCAGGGGTTGCCACAAAGAAGAGGGAGTCAAACTATTCCCCAAGGCACCTGAGGGTCGAACAAGAAGCAATGGGTGGAAACTAATCAAGGAGAGAAGCAACTTAGAACTGAGGAGAAATTTCCTGACACTTAGAACAATTAATCAGTGGAACAACTTGCCTCCAGAAGCTGTGAATTCTCCAACACTGGAAGTCTTTAAGAAGATGTTGGATAGCCATTTGTCTGAAACGGTATAGGGTTTTCTGCCTAGGCAGGGGGTTGGACTAGAAGACCTCCAAGGTCCCTTCCAACTCTGCTATTGTATTGAATATATGGTCTCCTACATGCTTTGGCTGCAGTAAAATAGATGCATTAAATTGTGTTTATTTTAAAAGCAGAAAATTGTACTAATGAGGTCAACGGTTCAAACTTGAGGCTTGATGGGCCATCGAAAAAAGACTCGAGACTAAATACATCATTTGGGCGATAGGCTTCACACAGCATTAATTTTAGCAGGGCAAGGAGGCTAAGACACAACAGCTTTTGTTTTGTTAGATTTTGGGAAATTTAAATGATTGCTAAAAAAAAAAACAGTTTCCTTATACTATTCAGTGATATTGTTGCCGTACTATCTACTTTGGCCTCAGCCTTTAAAGCAGCCTTGGTTTTAGGTTATTTATTTCTGTTTTGTAATGCAAAATGGACATTTTTTTTTGAGCTAATGGAACTGCTGCTGTAGCTGAGTGTCCAATTTGGGATGGATTCTATTTGAGTCACTATTCTCTGGGATTTTAGACTATAGCTTTGTTTAAGTCTATATAAAGTTTATATAAAAGCCTATAAGTCTAAATAAAGCCCCAGTAAGGCCACACCTAGAGTACTGCATCCACTTTCGGTCACCACACTATAAAAAAGTTGTTGAGACTCTAGAAAAAGTGCAGAGGAGAGTAACCAGGATGATTAGGGGACTGGAGGCTCAAACATACAGTATGAAGAACGGTTGCAGGAACTGGGCATGGCTAGTCTAGAGAAAAGGACTAGGGGAGACATGATAGCAGTGTTCCAATATTTGAGGGGCTGCCACAGAGAGGAAGAGGTCAAGCTATTTTCTAAAGCACCCGAAGGCCAGACAAGGAATAATGGATGGAAAATGACCAAGGAGAGATTCAACCTAGAAATAAGGAGGGACTTTCTGACAGTGAGAACAATCAAAACCAATGGAACAGAAATTGCCTTCGGACGTTGTGGGGGGTTTCATCACTGGAGACTTTCAAGAAGAGATTGGACTGTGATTTGTCAGAAATAGTGTAGGGTCTCCTGCTTGGGTGGTTGGTTGGGCTAGATGACCTACAAGGTCCCTTCCAACTTTGTTAATCTGTTATCTGTATAAACCTATAGGGAGCGATCCTGTGCTCTCCATTTCTCTGTCACTCCTGACACAAAGGTACCCTTTGTACTTGGCTGTGCCCTATGTGACCACATTCCTCTTTTCCTTCAAATTTCACCATGGAGATTTCTAAAAAGCAAGTAACAGACTGAGCGTTCATAAAGTGGAAGAAATATGAAAAGATCCAGGGCTCTGCCTGAGCGGGAGATTTCAGGACCTTGGAGAGCTCACACATCTACGGTATATTTGCAGACTCCCTTCATTCTTCCAAGAAATGTTATTCTACTACCGTATTTTTCGAAGTATAAGACGCACCAGAGTATAAGAAGCAGCAAGGCTTTGAAGAGGCAAATTAAAAAAAAAAATTGCATTCTGCAGACCTCCCAAAACGGCCTGTTTTTTTGTAAAACAGGCTCATTTGTTTTTTCAAAAAAAGGGCATGAATAGCATTTAGGAGGCTCCTGGGGCTGGGGGGACAAAATTGAGCAAAAAATGGTCTGTTTTTTGCTCATTTCTGCCCTCCCCAGCCCCCAGGAGCACTCTGAAAGCCTCCTACAAGCTATGCATGGCCATTTTGGTGAAGGGGGTCAGGGTTTTGGGAGACAAAAAATATTGTATTCAGTGTATAAGGCGCACCCAGATTTTCAGCTTCTTTTTTGAGGGAAAAAGGTGTGTATTATACTCTGAAAAATACGGTACTTCTCTGGGGCCAACAGAGAATCTGAAAATTCTAACACGACCAAGTAACCCTTCAGGTCTGCCCTCTGCTTTCATCTGACTGGATTTAAAGAACGTCTGGCTCTTCATGAAGCTGTGGAAAATAAGCGGAAAATTGGTATGATAAAAAAAATAAAAATGAAAATAAATCAAAGCTGGCTGATTTATACCATTCCTCTGATGAAAGTGCATTCCCTTCAAATCAGTTGGGACTGAGGTACAATAAATGTTTTTCTCCACAACAATTTTTCTTTCCTTAAAGTAAAGATTCCCCTCGCACATATGTGCTAGTCGTTCCCGACTCTAGGGGGCGGTGCTCATCTCTGTTTCAAAGCCAAAGAGCCAGCGCTGTCCAAAGACGTCTCCATGGTCATGTGGCCGGCATGACTAAACACCGAAGGCGCATGAAACACAGTTTCCTTCCCACCAAAGGTGGTCCCTATTTTTCTACTTGCATTTTTGCACGCTTTCGAACCGTTAGGTTGGCAGAAGCTAGGCAAATAACGGGAGCTCACTCTGTTACGTGGCACTAGGGATCGAACCGCTGAACTGCCGACCTTTCTGATTGACCAGCTCAGCGTCTTAGCCACTGAGCTACCTATTCGGCTGGTTACTTTTTCCCATATTTGCTTCCCCCCCCCCCCCCCCCGAAGTGGTGTGACTGCAGACACTATGCAGATGTAAGCCATGGAGTCCTTCAGAGAATAGAATGGCTACGTTCTGTGGTTGGACTAGGGAACAATTGCTTCTGAAAGGCTCCTCTGAATGGGGATTATCATGTGTCTCTTGCTGGCTAATGACCCTGTCGACACAACAGACCTTTTCAAAACTCAACACCGCTTTTGTCTTAATGCTCTTTGCTTCATTAACAGAGGTCACCCCATCCAAGCTAACGCTGCCGCCGCCTTCTTGGCTTGCCTTCATTCTTTATTATTCTTGCATCTCTTTAATTAGGAATAAGGAGGCCACCAAAGAATTAACTTCAGACCTTGACACCAAGGTGACGAATAACAAGCGTTGGAAACGGCAAGGCCACAGGAAGCAATTGCATCACGGGGATACTTAAAAGTACATCTGAGGATAAATTAGAAGGATAAGTAACGGCAAGCCGAGAAGGGAAAGCAAAGAGGAGGCAGGAATGACAGACGAAGAGTAAAATTTATAGTAATTGAATGGCTTGGAAAACACTCATGGAAATTCCAAAAATAGCAGCTAATGATCTTATCTACTGAATGGTGAATGATTAATTTCTAGTTACGAAGCAATTATGTTGTCTCTTCACTGTGCTGTGCTGAGATGTACAGTAAAGCCCACGGTGAGTTTGACAATCAGTGGAGAGAAACAAATTTGGGATTAATAGCTTCAGAGAGGGAAGGAGAAGCAATCTTCATCTCTTGTTGTGTCCAAGCTCTTTTTCCCCTCTCTTCTGGCATACATGCAGCTCACTCAACAGGTCCCCAAAGTGTGTATGTGTGTTGGTATGTAAAGACTTGGGTATGAAGACTTTTGCGAGTCCCTTCGACTGCAAGGCCGGCCATCCAACCGGTCAGTCCTAGAGGAGATCAATCCTGACTGTTCTTTAGAAGGCCAGATCCCGAAGATGAAACTCAAATGCTTTGGCCACCTAATGAGAAGGAAGGACTCACTGGAGAAGAGCCTCATGCTGGGAAAGATGGAAGCAAAAGAAGAAGGGGGACGACAGAGAATGAGGGGCTGGATGGAGTCACTGAAGCAGTCGGCGTGAACTTAAAAGGACTCCAGAGATTGGTCGAGGACAGGAAGGCGTGGAGGAATGTGGTCCATGGGGTCACGATGGGTCAGACATGACTTCACAACTAACAACAACAACGTTTATAGGGATCGTACAAAAACTATTGCATTCTACATTTTTTCACACTTTTTTGCTCACAAAGCCTCATTTTATCTGCACCTAGAACAGGGTGGATCATGATTTAAATCACTAGTAAAAGGGCTTGATTTAAATCAACTCAATTTAAGTCATAATTTTGAAAGAGCAACTGTCATCTCTATCCTCCTCTGACTCGCTGTTGACTCGCCAACAGTCCCATTCACTTTAATGGGATGGCTGATGATGCGGCAGTGACACAACAAAGTGAGGGATATGGCAGGCAGTAGGTGAGTGGATTCCCACTAACCAGTGGTGGGTTCCTACTGGTTCGGCGGCCTGGCTCGCTGGAACTGGCAGCGACCAAGGCCTGCCACGCCCCTGAGCCGGTTCCCTAGCTTTTCAGTTTTACGCATGCACAGAACAATTTTACTTGCACTGCGCATGCACGCGCAGCGCACACATGAGTGAACCAGCAGTAGTGCCTGCCGGAACCCAGCCCTGCGGCTAACAGGCGCTGCTGTGATGGATCTGAAATGACAGGTGCCCTTTAATATTATAAGCTGCTCAGGTGGTTTCACTTTCGTTTTTACTGCTTGCCCTTCCTCCTTAGAGCCTGGTGCAGGGGTGGGTTTCAGGCGGTTCGCGGCGGTCCCCGCGAACCCGTTGGTCGGCGAACCCGGAAGTAAGTAACTTCCGGGAACGCCGAAGGGTCCACCCTCCCGCCTGCATTTTTTACCCGGTTTTGACGAGTTCTTTGCTTCCACGCATGCGCAGGAGGCATACAGCGCCTGCGCGATCCTCCAGGAGCATCTGGAGCATCGCACAGACGCTAGTACGCATGCGTGCACAGCGCGCGTGCACGAGGACGCCGCCGGCCCCGTTCCAACAGAACCGGTTGGAACGGGGCGAGAAACCCACCCCTGCTGGTGGTACAGATGCATTTCTCTTCAAACAATCATGCAATTTGTAGTGTACCTAGATTTGCAAAACAATGGGATGAAGGAATATTCCTGAACTTTGTTTCAGGATTTATCTCACGGTTACTGGGAAATTGTGCGAATGCAGCAATGCGGTGCACGTTCTCTCCGCTTGCAGAGCTTGGATCCAATGAATGAGTTGATCAAGAAATGTCAATATTGCAGAATATACAGCCTCACGCTACATAACTAAGCTCCATTTCATGCTGAATGAACTAAATTATTAATGTATCTTAAATAGAAAACTATCTTTAGGTATCCAATTTAAAATTTTAAAATCCATTTTTTTTAATTTTTAAAAAAGATATTGATTTTTATCCACCCTGCCTAGAACCCTCTACATCTAAAGTTGTGTGTATGAAAGGATCCCCTCCCCCCCTATTGAATTATAACCCTGTCGTGGTATACAGGTAGCCTTTGACTTCGGACCACAATTTAACCCAAAATTTCTGTTGCTAAGTGAGACATTGGTGCGGTGGGTTTTGTCTCATTTTATGACCTTTCTTGGTACAGTTGTTAAGCGAATCACTGCAGTTGTTAAGTTAGTAGCACGATTGTGAAGAGAATCTGGCTTCCCTATTGGCTTGTCCTGTCAGAAGGTCACAAAAGGGGGGAATGCTGCAACCGTCATAAATATGAGTCACCTGCCAAGCATCTGAATTTCAATCCTGTGACCAAGGAGATGCTGCAATGGTCGTAAGTGTGGAAAAATTGCCATAGGTCACTTTTTTCAGTGCCAATGTAACTCCAGAAAAAAACAATTACTGTCAACCTGCCTTCAATTGAGGACCTGTACACTGCATGAGTCGAAAAGAGGGCTGGGAAAATATCCACAGACCCCTCGCATCCTGCACATAAATTGTTTCAACTCCTACCCTCAGAATGACACTATAGGGCACTGCGCACCAAAACAACTAGGCACAAAGAGAGTTTTTTTCCCAAATGCCATCACTCTGCTAAACAACTAATTTCCTCACCACTGTCAAACCATTCACTAAGGCTGCATTACTATGACTATTAGTTTTCTCATCGTTCCTATCATCCATCTCCTCCCACTTATGACCGCAGGACTGTAACTTCGTTGCTTGTATCCTTACGATTTATATTGATATTGTTTCCTAATTGCTTATTTGTACCCTATGACTATCATTAAGTGTTGTACCTTATGATTCTCGATGAATGTATCTTGTCTTTTTATGTACATTGAGAGCATCTGCACCAAAGACAAATTCCTTTGGCCCAATCATACTTGGCCAATAAAGAATTCTATTCTATTCTATTCTATTCTATTCTATTCTATTCTATTCTATTCTATTCTATTTATTTATTTTTATTTATTTTATTTTATTTTTATTTGTATGCCGCCCTTTTCCCTGGGGGGACTCAGGGCGGCTCACAATTCAAGGGGAGGGAAGTACAAAACAAGTTATACACATAAAGACAATACATCGTTAAAAAACACAACAGTCATACTATTCGGGTGGGGTTGAAGTCTTTAGCCCCAGGCCTGTCGGGACAGCCAGGTTTTAAGGGCTACGCGGAAGGTCTGAAGGGTGGTGAGGGTGCGAATCCCCACGGGGAGTTCGTTCCATAGGGTCGGAGCAGCCACCGAGAAGGTTCTCCTCCGGGTAGTTGCCAGTCGACATTGACCGGCTGATGGAATTCGGAGGAGGCCTAATCTATGGGATCTTATTGGCCTAGTGGAGGTAATTGGCAGTAGGCGGTCTATTCTATTCTATTCTATTCTACTCTATTCAATCGGTCACTAAATGTACTGTTGTAAGTCGAGGACTACCTGTATATGAAGTATAGCTGGGAAGAGGAAGCAATTCCCACAACACAAGTAAAAGGTACACACCAACTCTGATGATCTGTTTGAAGAAATGATCTGTTAATACTTGAAAAATGAGAGTCTGCATATATTGCTATCGTATTATTTAATTTAACCAATATCACACCATTTGTTTCCAAGAAGCAGATCAAGATCCATCATGGGCTATGATCTGTGGTAGGATAAGTTGCACCCCTTCTATGGAGAAAGAAGAAAACTTGTGAAAAACAGAAAAATGGAAAGGAAGAAAAGGGAAGAAAAAGGAAAACCAGAAGACTATATTTAGGGCAGTTTCCTCCAATTAGTATCCTCCGAATATTCCTAAATTTTAGAATTTATTTAATTATTTGCAAAGTTTATTAGCCATCCATCTTACCACAGGGTAACTCCGGACAGCTTACAGTGGCAAAAGGATAAAAACTATAGAGAACGCTGTTATGCCAGGAAATCTGGAGCATATTAGCCGATAACCTGAATCTAGCCAGGTAAAATAATTTCATCCCAAATTCAGAATACAAAATGCTTAAATATTGTCTGTGTTGCAGAAAAGGTACAAAACAAAATCCAGTGGAAATAAGTTTCCTGAATCTTGAAGAACGCCCGATCGTTCTAAATAACACCTGTGAAATATACAGCATCGTAGAAGCAATCATGTTTAAGACCAGCATTTTCTCTCTGTCCATCTAGCCCGGGAAAAAAACACACACTGCTAAATCAAGGATTACCTTAGAGTTTCTCCAGAAGATCCCCTTCGTTTCCACAGGTTGATCAAACTGCTCGAACGGCTGGCGGCAGAAGAAGGCTTCCCGTCGCCCACGTGCATGCGGACCACGGTCGAGGTGGTGAACGCGCTGCGCACGTTCCTCTCTGGCTTGGCGAGAATGATGTACACCTTTGGTACGAACATGCAACCGAGGGCCACGGTGGCGCTCAGGCTTACCGAAAAGCACATGGTGATAATCTTGTAGTTGCTCCCGAAATAAATGGGCACAAAGGCCAGCCAGATGATGCAGGTGGTATACATGGTGAAGGCGATATATTTGGCCTCGTTGAAATTCGCGGGGACGTTTCTGGTCTTGAACGCGTAAAAGGTGCAGCTCAAGATGAGCAAACCATTGTATCCCAGCGGGGTCACAACCCCCAAGTTGGTGGTGTTGCATATCAGGTACACCTCCCGGATACTTGGGTAATGGTGCTTGATATCCGGGGGTTCCATAATGAAGAGGGCGACGATGATGCCAAGCTGAACGCAGATCAGGATGAAAGCTATGACCAGCTGGGCACAAGCGCTCATGAATCGCGGCTTCTTGGTGCAGATTTTCTTCTTGCTGCCTGCCAGGATCCGGGCGATGCGGTTGGTCTTGGTCACGAGAGCGGAGTAGCTCATGGCTGGGGAGAGGCCAATGCCGATCCTTTGAAGGTAACAGTAGATCTGCTGGGGCTTGGCGATCAGGCAGAAGGTGCACAGGTAACCCAAAAAGATGCCAGCCAAGATGATGTAGCAGAGCTCGCGGCTGGAGGATTTGACCACCGGCGTGTCGCGGTACATGATGAATATGGCAGTGACGAATAAAGTAGCCATAAGACCCAAGCAGGCGAAAACCACTGCAGCGATAGGCTCTGGGTCACCCCACCGTAGATATTCAACTGGGATTAAATCGCAACCTGGTAAGGAAATAAAGAAGACAATAGGCTTTTTTTAAAAAAAAAAACAGCAATGCTGGCTAAGGCAGGTAGCAATAGCACTTAGCAATAGCGGTTAGACTTATATACCGCTTCATAGAACTTTCAGCCCTCTCTAAGCGGTTTACAGAGTCAGCATATTGCCCCACAGTCTGGGTCCTAATTTCAGCCACCTCGGAAGGATGGAAGGCTGAGTCAACCTTGAGCCGGTGAGATTTGAACCGCCGAACTGCAGATAGCAGTCAGCTGAAGTGGCCTGTAGTACTGCACCCTAACCACTGCGCCACCTCGGCTCTAGACTTATATATTATACATACTCTTTAGACTTATATACCGCTTCACAGGGCTTTGCAGCCTTCTCTAAGCAGTTTACAGAGTCAGCCTCTTGCCCCCAACAATCTAGATTTCTCATTTAACCAACCTCGGAAGGATGGAAGGCTGAGCCAACCTTGAGCCTGGTGAGATTCGAACTGTCAAATTGCAGTCAGCTGGCAGTCAGCAGATGTAGCCTGCAGTACTGCACTCTCACCACTATGCCACCTTGGCTCTGTAAACACCTGTTCCTTGATATGTTGCTGATGAGAAAACAAATCACTGGCTCCTTCTACCGCAATCTTTCTTCAATCAATCTAGAAACCACGTACGTTGAAATTTGTTTACGGAAATCTAGAAATCACGCAGAGGTTTTTGGAGATTTGTCTGAGAAGTTAGGAGGATTTGATGAAGTTACCTGGGCTCAGAAGTTGCACAGAGTTGGACGTGGTTAATACTTGGTTGGGAGGTTACCAGTAAATACTGAAATAGAATTCGCAAGGAAGCTGAGATAATATCTGTGAGGGAATGTTGTCTGGATTCCCAAAAAGGGAAGGAGTGCATTCCAGAGGAGCAAAAGACAACTCCGTTTAGATAGTTTGTATGATAGAAAGAGGGTGAGGAGGGCTCCTCCCTAATAGTTCCCCGAGTATATTCTTTACTTTGCTTTAGTTTGGCAGGATGCTGTCTTTAGGTGAGGAACAATATAGAAATCTGCTTGGAAGAGTTACAACTTGTCATTCTTTGGTTTTGGAGCCTATCAATCTCGTTAAATTAAAGCCTGCTATCATCCCCATAAATTCCCACATATTCTGGGAATTATTAGAGAGGAGGGTTTTTTTCACAGAAACATCTGAAGTGAGTTGTCTCTTGCTTGACTGGAATGCACTCCTTCCCAGATATATTCTCATTGTGCCCAGAGAGAGAAATACCTGCCTCTACCGAGGATCGAACCCACGGCCTCCTGATTGTGAGGCAAGAGCTCCAGCTCCAGGCCACTGCACCACTCCTAAAGCTGGCACTTAATGACTCTTTTTAATCTTGTAGGTGTCATAACTTTGCCCCCTCCAGCTGCTTTAATGAGAAATTGATGCGTATCTGATTTTCCCCAAAGTTAATCGGTTTTATCGTTTGCCAAACATGAAGCCACCTGAAGAGAATCTCAGCCAGTCTTAGGGTCTCCCCTAAGATACATACTCTGCAGAGTAACCTTGTTGTAATGATCACATCCCACATTAATATTTAGCTTCCACTCTCTCCCCCTCTTCACACCCAGGAAGGGCAATTCCTTTAGCTCTTCAGCTGATTAATCAAGCAACTGCAGTAGTCATTCATTTACATTTTAAACTCTTCACATATGGCACCAGATGACTCGTTTCTCACTTCCTGGAATAAATTGTTGACATTTATGCTGTCCTTAAATGTGCCCTTGCAATGCAATTTCTCAGATGTTTTCTTTCCCTATGAAAAAAGGTGATGGCTTTTTCTTTCTTTCTTTCTTTCTTTCTTTCTTTCTTTCTTTCTTTCTTTCTTTCTTTCTTTCTCTTTCTTTCCTTCCTTCCTCCTTCTTTCCTCCCTCCCTCCCTCCCTCTTTCTTTCTTTTTTTCCTTTCTGTCTTTCTTTCTCTCCCTCCCTCCCTCTTTCTTTCTTTCTTTCTTTCTTTCTTTCTTTCTTTCTTTCTTTCTTTCTTTCTTTCTTTCTTCCTTCCTTCCTTCCTTCCTTCCTTCCTTCCTTCCTTCTTTCTTTCTTTCTTTCTTTCTTTCTTTCTTTCTTTCTTTCTTTCTGCATTATTCTCCAGGCACTTGATGGATGCTTTTGAATTTCCCCCGGTGACATTATGGAGCTAAGCTGATTGTGATTGTTGACTTTGTGTTCTGCTATGTATCACTCTGAAGTGGCTGGATCTATTAATTTGTCTCAGTCCACCCCCCCCCCAAATTCACTGGTTCAGTAAAGGTTCCTCAAAACTCCCTAGATCAGGAATGGCTAACCTTTTTTGTCATTGTGTGCCGAAAGACACATGTGTGGGAGCTCAACCTGTCGCACAGCAGCACTTGGCTCTCAAACGTGAGCTTGCTAACTTCCAACCTAGCATCCTAAGCAGTGGTGAGATTAAAAAAAAATTACTACCAGTTCTGGGGACATGGCATGGTGGGGGAGGCAGGGGAATGATACTGTAAAATCTCTATTCCCTTCCCACTCCAGAGGAAGGATACTGCAAAATCTCCCTTTCCTCCCAATCAGCTGAGACTCAAGAGGCAGAGAATAGATGGGGGCCAGTCGGAGGTGGTATTTATCCGTTCTCCGAACTACTCAAAATTCCCGCTACCCGTTCTCCAGAACTGGTCAGAACCTGCTGAATACCCCTTCTGATGCTAAGTATGTGAACCCCCATGCTCCTATGGCCCCAGGTGACATTGCAGGAAAGCCACTCATCTTTCTTTCTGGTGTGGAGCTAGCTTGTTGGAAAGCATGCAAGAATGAACCAAACTGAGCTAGCAGTCTTAGGTAGCCAAGCTACCGCTCTGCATTAGCATTGTATTTCTCCTGGCTGATGTTACATCGCCACAAGCTAAATCGAAATAATTGTTCCTTACTGTGTTCAATTTGGTTGCAGTCTTCTTCCTTTATACTTCAAGGCCACCCATCTTAGCTGAGGCATTAACGTTCCCTCGGTCAAATGAAGTCTGGTGCATCTCAGTGACATCAAGGAAAAAGATTGCTTCAAACATTAAAGCAATCTGATTTTTTGTCCAGGCCTCTTCTATCTCTCCCAGTAGTGAGAATAGATTGAATTTTTCATACAAGTGTAATTTTATGGTATCGTATTATTTTAAAAAAGTTTTAAAGAACCCAGCAGGGTGACACAGAATGCGGAGTCATAACTTATGCAATAGCCGGAAGCTGAAGTTTCGTGCCAAATGAGAATTCTAATTGCTGATCGCTAGAATTAGTCTTTTATTTTTTAATGCATCTTTCAAAGCGCGTGGCAGTTTCTAGAGGGAAAATTAGGAGGAAGGGGACAGTATAATGCTAAAAACCAATTTTCCTTCCTTTCATAATAATTTTGAGATAGGCAAGGCGTGGCAGGTGCAAACTGTTTTTAATTGCCAATAATAGATGTGTTGCAGCAGAAAAAATAAAGACGTAGGCAAATCTGCACTGAAGGAATTTTATCTGTAGACTATTAGGAGCTATATTATATAACTAAATTATCCACGTACTGTGTAAATAAAGTTTATGTTAATTATTTTAAAAAACAAGTTTCTTGATGTGTTTCTATAAAATGTTACCAACTCCCTCCATATAATTGATTGATCCAAACGTTGAACCAAAACTCACTAATAGTTCCTTTAAGCCAGGGGTCCTCAAACTTTTTAAACAGGGGGTCAATTCACAGTCCCTCAGACTGTGGGGGGGGGAGGTGGACCAGCTGGGTGGGCATGGCAATGTGGGCATGTCACTGGATGGGTGTTATTAGATCGGGTAATGGATAGGCACACAAGGCTTCAGTAACAACAGCTCTTTATTGCAAGTCAGGTAAACATCCGGCTGATGAAGGATTCGACAGCAGCCCCTTTTAAAGGGTTCTGTCAGACCCTTTGGCCAATGGGATTAAACCTCTGTTCCTGCTGGAACAGAGGACCTTGGTGGAAACCACTGTCAGTGGGGGGTGGATATCTAACAGTTGTGGCTAGGTGGGCAGGTGACTAGGTGGGCATGGGTTGGTATTGGACCTGGGTACTTGAGAGACCGCCTCCTGCCAATTACCTCCCTACGACCAATTAGATCCCACAGATTAGGCCTCCTCCGAATACCATCTGCTAGCCAATGTTGACTGTCGACCCCTCGGGGAAGGGCCTTCTCTGTGGCTGCTCCAGCCCTCTGCAACGATCTCCCCATGGAGATCCGGACCCTCACCACCCTTCAGGCTTTCTGCAAAGCCACTAAGACCTGGCTGTTCCGGCAGGCCTGGGGCTGATGAGTTCCCAGCCCCACTTGAATTGTTGCAATTGTTGCTGCGTTTTTAACTTGCTTGTCTTTTTGTTTTCTTGTTTTTTATTCCCCTTCACCTTTACTTGTTAGCCGCCCTGAGTCTCTCGGGAATAGGGCGGCATACAAATGGAATAAACATTAAACATGGCCAATTTAGCAGTCCATTAAACAATACGCACAAATTAAACTTTAATTTGTTTTGCCCCTGGGGTGTGTTTTATTTGCTTTTGTTTTCATGTTGCTCTTTTGGTTGACTTTTCTTTTTACTAGATGATTTTTTCAGTTGTTTAGGAACCTAGGAATCCACTTCAGGAAACTCAGTTTTGCAGCAATTCTTCTCAGCCCCAAGGAACTTACAATCAACAAGTTTCTCTCTCTCTCTCTCTCTTCCTCCCTTCTCTCTCTATCTATCCCTCTCTCCCCCCCTTACTCTCTCTCTTTCGGACCAGTTTTTGGCCTCCCCTGCCTCCAGAAGCACTCTGCGGGCCAAAAATATTGGCCTTACCTTCCAGTTCCAGCCCACAGGGCTCACGGAGATAAGTCCTATATTCGGTGGGGGCTGGTGGGTGGGTGGTGATGTGGGTGGGGCAGCCTTGTGGTCCTGCGCAGGCCAGATTAATGGCTTCAGGGGGCCGTATCTTGCCCACAGGTCTTAGTTTGAGGACCCCTGCTTTAAGCCAATGGAAGTTTATAATTATCACTAACTTTTCAGTTCTCCAGAATTCTTCATTAGGTTAATTATGTTTATGTTTATGTTTATGATTATTTATAGGCCGCCCTTTTCCCTGAGGGGACTCAGGGCGGCTTACAGTTTATAGGGAGGGGGATACAAGACAATAAAACAATAAACATGAAAACAGTGCAAGTAAAAATAAAACACAACATTCATCATTCGGGTGGGGACAGATTGTTTTGGAGATCTTCCACATTCACCTTTGATTGGACTGGAGGTGAAATCCAGTGGCCAATCTATAAAAAAACTGAGTTGACAACTGAACTCGCTCCACTAGACTAATAAGAGGTCAGCCAAGGTAACGAATTATTAGTATTCTAAAAGTATGACTCTGTTGGCTTTCTTTTAGGGAACGTCTTGGTACCTCTACAGTATTAAGGAACTGAACTACTGTATATACTCAAGTATAAGCCTAGTTTTTCAGCCCACTTTTTGGGCTGAAAAAAGCCGCCTCGGCTTATACTCGAGTCAGTGAAAAATTTGCCCGAAATGGAGGAGAAAAAGGGGCGGGGCCATGCCGCTGGGTGACACTCGTGAATGGCCCGGTGCCCCTGTGAGTTTCCCCTCCCTCTGTGTCAGTTTGCCGCGCAGCGCGCACCGCACCATCCCCCCTCCTCACGTTCTAATGTAATGCAGGGCTGTCTTACGATTCCCCTTCCTCCCCCTCCTGCCGCTCTGCAACGATGTCCCACCTCCTCCTGTTATGGCAAGCAGCCACATAGCGATGTCCCACCTCCTCTGGTACAGTGATCCAATGATAGGAATCACTGTGCCGTGTGTCATAGGAGGCGGGACATCGCTCCCGCGGCTGCACGGGACATCATCATCACAGCGGGACATCAGCATCATGAGGTGAGTGAAGTATTTCATTGAATACACCGCTAGTTTACTGTTTTTCTTTGAAATAAATATTCAAAACATTATTGGTATCTATTTTTATTTTTAAATTTACCGGTAGCTGCTGCATTTCCCACCCTAGGCTTATACTCGAGTCAATAACTTTTCCAGTTTTTTGTGGTAAAATAGGTGCCTCGGCTATATTCGGGTCGGCCTATACTCGAGTATATACGGTACGTTCCAGGAAGAAAAAAAAAGGAGAAAAGAAACAAGTGGTGTCGATAGGGGAGAATATTTGTAGCTCTGGGTTGAACTGCAGAGTCCTTGGTGCTCTCTGAGCTTGGTAACGTTTCATTACCCAACTGAGTGATGTTAGGGTCACTACTAGGTAACATCATCTTGAAGGTGTTGGATTCCAAACAGTGCTAGAAGTGCTGGAATCTAGTACTGATGATGCTACCTAGTTTGGTAATGAAATGTCTGCAAGAAAACAGCCAAGCTCAGAGAGCACCCAGGACTCCACAAACAAGTGGCATCCTTATTTCTCTTCTTTCCATCAGTTAGAGATTTCCTTCATGGTTGTAATAATAAAATATCGGATCTGTAAATTGAGTCATTAACTAAATCTCCCTCTCTCTCTCCCACTTCTCTCACACGCACCTCATCTACCTACCTACCTACCTACCTACCTACCTACCTACCTACCTACCTATCATCTATCTATCTATCTATCTATCCATCCATCCATCCATCCATCTATCATTATCCATCTATCCATCCTATCTATCTATCTATCTATCTATCTATCTATCTATCTATCTATCTATCTATCATCTCTCTAAATCTGTTTATCTATCATCTCATTTAAATCTCTCTCTCTATCTCTCATCTACCTATCTATCTACCTACCTACCTACCTACCTACCTACCTACCTATCTATCTATCTATCTATCTATCTATCTATCTATCATCTATCTATCTATCTATCATCTATCTATCATCTATCTATCATCTATCTATCATCTATCTATCTATCTATCTATCTATCTATCTATCTATCTATCTATCTATCTATCTATCTATCTATCTATCTACATCCATCCATCAATCATTATCCATCTATCCATCTTATCTATCTATCTATCTATCTATCTATCTATCTATCTATCATCTATCTATCATCTATCTATCTATCTATCTATCTATCTCTATCTATCTATCTATCTATCTATCTATCTATCTATCTATCTATCTATCTATCTATCTATCTATCTATCTATCTATCTATCTACCATCTCTCTCTCTAAATCTGTTTATCTATCATCTCATTTAAATCTCTCTCATCTATCTATCTATCTATCTATCTATCTATCTATCTATCTATCTATCTTTCTTTCTTTCTTTCTTTCTTTCTATCTATCATCTCTATCATCCATTCATCTATTCACTTCTGTCATCTCAAAAATCAAACCATCAGCACATCTAGAGGACATGAAGAATTAAAATGTCTGCTCAGAGGAAGGTTGATCAAAGGCTGGTGGAATTCATAACATTGACTCTCTTCTTGTATTTTCAAAGCTACTGAAATTAACAATTATTTTAACTACTGTGCTACTAACCCCAAAGACTCTGAGTTGGTCTCATTTTCCTCCTCTGAAAATAGTTCAAAAACAGTAATAACCCAAGGAAAAAATAATCAATCAGGAGGAAGAGACCAAGAGAAAATCAGTCTACAGAAAATAGTTGCCTTCCCAACAGGTGTGTCCTAAATGCAATTTGCTTTCACGTTTAGCATCAATCTAACTAAAATAATGTCAGAATCACATCCAGAAAGCACACGGAGATAACTGATTCAGCAGGATTCATTCATATAATACATAAGTAAATATACACTACCAACAGCTGGTTCACAGGCAGAGGGGAGAGAACAATTTTTGTTTCAGTTTCAATTCATAGAACAGACTAGATTAGATCTCTTGCACAGACTCAGACTCAGAGCTACATAGGTAAGCCATGCCCAGGCTCCGAGCCATCTGGTATGGCTCTCAGTCACCAAATAGTTTCCCTTGGCTGACCCAGTTGCCATGCCTATACATTGGCTGACCTTGTTATCATGTCTCTGCCAGTTCATGAATATTCTGATAAATAATGTTCTTTGAAATACTTCAGACCCCTAGGAGGGAAGATTTAAAGCAAATGTTGATGAACAATAAAGCTTCTGTATAGGAAGAACGCAATATGCATTTATACTCATATTAAAAAAAATACCCTGAACATTACCAGAGTAAACGGGAGCAGATGTGATTTTTTTAAAAAAAACCAAACATAAAATGACAAAGGGATCCTTTCCAGTACTGGTTAATTTTTAAAGCTGAGAGTGCTTACAGCATCACCAAGTTGTTTCCTAAGACTTCATCTCTTCTTTATCACTATTTGGACCGAGTGATCAAGGGATATCATTTCATCTCAAAACTATCCCAGGAAAATCCAAAAATGAAGCTTCTAATCCACAAAGAAGGATAAAGCTACAAAACATATGCTAGGGTGATTGTAAAAGATGAAAAGAACTTAAAGATAATTTTATGCCTTTTTTAAAAAAACAAACGAGATTGTATCTACTTGTATATTTCAAGACAAATGAACCCACTCTGATGAATGAATAAGAAACAAATGAACAAATGTATGTATCATGTATGTGCAAACTCATACATATGGGGGGAGGGAGATCAAGGGTAGTGGGTTACACTTGTGCCTGGAATTCATCCCACTATAGATTCTTCTGAGCTTAAACTGCCAAATCCATTCCTAGAGGAATCTTTCCATTTTTATCTATTTTTTATAATATTGTCCCAAATACAGAGCTTCTGCTAAACCTAAATTGTGATTGATACCTCGTCAAAAATCTTGGGTTAAGGAATATAAATACTATTGGAAATGTTTTCTGTCCTAATTGGATCTTGTTTCAATTAATTATTTCCATGCTGTCAAAAATAAGGAAAAAAAAGATTTACAGGAAAGAGAGGGGAAAGGAAAGGAAGGAAAGTGAAGGGGAGAGGACAGGACAGGAGAGAAGAGAAAGGAGGGAAAGGAAGAGAAGGGGAGGGGAGGGAAGAGGAGAGGAGAAGAGAAGAAAGAGGAAGGGAAGAGAAGAGAGGAGAGAGGAGGGAAGGGAAGATGAGAGGAGAAAAGAAAGAGGAAGAAAGAAAAGAGAAGGGAAGGAAAGGGAAGATAGAAAATGGGGAGAAAGAAGGAGAGAGAGAGAGTAGGGAAAAGAGAAGGGAAGGAAGAGATAGAAGATAGGTGAGAAAGCGAGAGAGAAGGAGGAAGGAAAGGAAAGAGAGAGAAAAATAAAAAAGAGGGGAGAATTATACAACGCATGCATGACCAAGGAACCATATTGGTGATATCAATATTTACCAATTTGGTCCCTTGGCTGCTGTTTGAAGAAGTATAACAGACAACATGGTTGAATAGGCTACTCATCTCTTTTGCCTCTGGAAACGTGGAGAGAAACAAGAGTAACTTTGCATTCAGTGCACATCCCTGAAGTCTCTAGGACAACTTTGTCTTAGGTCAAACAAAAAGACCTGAGTGTTCTTCAGCTATCTCAGGACAGGAGGCATTTCAAGGACAGCTGAGTAAGCCTTGTGAGATCCACCAAGAAGGGCATTTTGAATCAGGAAGAGTCTTAATTTTCATTCAGCTGCTAATTGGGAGATGATTTCCCCTCTCCTTTTTTTCCAGGGGATATGAAATTATTGCTTCAGAAGACAGTAACAGAGTCTTGGGGGAGGGGAAGATAAGCCTTTAAGCAGGGGGCAGATTTCCCCTAACCTACTTGCTGGCAATTCCTGGCAAATAATGGGGAACGAATGGAGGTAGTGACAGTCTTTATTTTCCTGGACTCCAAGATCACCGCAGATGGGGATAGCAACCAGAAATTAAAAGACTCTGCTCCTGGGGAGGAAAGCTATGGCAAATCTAGACAGCATACTAAAAAGCAGAGACATCACCCTGCCAACAAAGTGTGTGTAGTCAAGGCTATGGTTTTCCCAGTTACAATGTGTGGCTGTGAAAGTTGGACCATAAGAAAGGCTGAGCACCAAAGAATGGAGGCCTTTGAACTCTGGTGCTGGAGAAGACTCCTGCACTGAGTCCCTTGGACTGCAAGGCAATCCAACCGGTCAGTCCCAGAGGAGATCAAACCTGACTGCTCTTTAGAAGGCCAGATCCTGAAGAGGAACCAAGTACTTTGGCCACCTAATGAGAAGGAAGGACTCCCTGGAGAAGAGCCTCATGCTGGGAACGATTGAGAACAAAAGAAGAAGGGAATGACAGAGAATGAGATGGCTGGATGGAAGCAGTCGGCGTGAGCTTAAATGGACTCCAGAGGATGCTAGAGGACAGGAAGGCCTGGATGAACATTGTCCATGGGGTTGCGATGGGTCAGACATGACTTCGCAACTACCCAACAACAACTTGCTGGCCAGACTGAAACTTGCAAATAAGGTAGCAATTGCCTTCTAGATTGTTAGAACAGTGACTTTATAAGACAGCCTAAGCCTTGGCAGCTGACGGGAAGCAACCCGATTTTTATGCATCCTGCAAATGGTTCCTACAAATGCTTGCACAGGGATCAATTTATTTTCAGGTGGCATCGGATTCTTGCCTGTTTTTACAACATCACAAAGCTCTCTGGATTGCAACAAAATCCGACATGTCGCTTTAGAAGAAAAAGAAAAGTTGCAGCCAAACCCCAGCATTCATTTTTCAAAGGTTTGCTTCTGGATGAGATTTTTTTTAACAGGACTGCAAAAAAACAAACAAAAAAAAACACATAGAGAGAGCAAAGCAAAATGTACGGAATATTAAACAAACAGGATGCTGGAAACAGGCATTCCAAGGACATTTTCCTTCTCTCTTAATCAGTTGTCACACAGAGGGGAAAGAGAATAGAATAGAACAGAAGAGAATAGAATAGGAGAGTTGGAAGGGACCTTGGAGGTCTTCTAGCCCAACCCCCTGCTCAGGCAAAAACCCCTAGACTATTTCAGACAAATGGTTGTCCAATCTCTACTTACAAACTTCCAGTGTTGGAGCATTTACAACTTCTGGAGGCAAGTTGTTCCACTGATTAATTGTTCTAACTGTCAGGAAATTTCTCCTTAGTTCTAAGTTGCTTCTCTCCTTGATTAGTTTCCACCCATTGCTTCTTTGGAGAATAGTTTGACTCCCTCTTCTTTGTGACAGCCGCTGAGATATTGGAAGACTGCTATCATGTCTCCCCTAGTCCTTCTTTTCATTAAACTAGACATACCCAGTTCCTGCAACCGTTCCTCATATGTTTTAGCCTCCAGTCCCCTAATCATCTTTTTTGCTCTTCTCTGCACTCTTTTTAGAGTCATAAAAGCATAAATAAAATGTGTGATTTTGGGACACAATAGAAATCAAAGTATCTGCACTGGCATTTTTAACTCTTAATATTTTTATACTAGGAGCAGTCTCCTTTTAGGGTCAAAAAGGGAAGGCGGTGGCCTAATGGTTAAGCTGCTGGTTTGTAGACCAGAAGGTCAGATGTTCGAGATCCAAGTACTGCATGATGGGATTGTTTTGACCTAGGCTTCCTGATACAGTAAAAAGCACACACTTAGTCCCAAAACCCTCTTTTTATTTCAAAGGCTGTGAATTATGTTCACTCACAGGCCGTAATGAGTCCAAAATAGTTGTAAAGAGTCCTACAGTAGACTGCCAAAGTATTTCGGGATAAAGCTTCAGTTTCAGTTCAGTTTTCAGTTTTATTAAACTTGTATGCCGCCCTATTCCCAAAGGGACTCAGGGCGGCTAACAAACCGATAGGGAAAGGGGGCAATGCAAAGAAAACAAACAAGACAACAATAAAATACAAAAAAACAGAATTAAAAACTCCTCAACAGTCACAACAAATTCGAGTGGGGCTGGGAACGCATCAGCCCCAGGCCTGCCGGAACAGCCAGGTCTTGACGGCTTTGCGGAAAGCCTGAAGGGTGGTGAGGGTCCGAATCTCCATGGGGAGATCGTTCCAGAGGGCCGGAGCAGCCACAGAGAAGGCCCTCCTCCGGGTGGTTGACAGTCAACACTGGCTAGCTGATGGAATCCGGAGGATCTGTGGGATCTAATTGGTCGAAGGGAGGTAATTGGCAGGAGGCAGTCTCTCAAGTACCCAGGTCCATGTAGGGCTTTAAAAGTAACGACTAGCACCTTGAAGCACATCCAGAGTCCAATAGGCAGCCAGTGCAGCTCGCGGAGGATAGGTGTAACGTGGGTGTAGCGGGGTGCACCCACAATCGCTCGCGCGGCTGCATTCTGGACAAGCTGAAATCTCCGAATGCTCTTCAAGGGCTGCCCCATGTAGAGCGCATTACAGTAATCCAGTCTTGAGGTCACAAGCTGATACGTACCCACCTTTATCTTCCTTGAATGCTGCCATTTCTTGGCAACTAGTAATTGGCAATTAGCTTGGCAAGGCCACACAGAGCAAAGAGTCAAAACGGAACTTCCAAAGGTAAACTGACCAGCATGAACCAAGTTGCTTCCTACAAAGGCTCACGTGCCTTTGCTCCTCCTTTATGTCCTATGGGAGGGGCCAATCACCTCCAAGCTTTACTCCCAAGTCATCCCTTCTGTCTTAACTGTTCTTGCCTCTGGCAGCTCTGCGCATGTGCACACTACCTTGCTGATGTCTGACTCTGGAAGCTCTGGAGGCAGCACATAACTCCTAGATGACCCTGCCCTCCTCTCTGCCTCTGATGCAGAGCCCTTGCACAAGCCTTCCCCAGACTCCAGGACTGGCCCATGTTCCTCCCCAACCTCCTCGCTGTCCGACTCTGCTGCCAGCTCCACAGGCTGCCAACAGACCACAACAGGGATGGGCTCCTGTTCCTTCCCCAGCTCCTGCCCAATTCACAGTCTGAAAGCATGCAAATGCGAGTAGATAAATAGGTAACACTTTGGTGGGAAAATAACAGGGTTGCGTGCATCTTGGCGTATAGTCAAGCTGGTCACATGACCATGGAGAGAGCCGAGGTGGCGCAGTGGTTAGAGTGCAGTACTGCAGGCCACTTCAGCTAACAGCTGACTGCTATCTGCAGTTCGGCGGTTCACATCTCACCGGCTCAAGGTTGACTCAGCCTTCCATCCTTCCGAGGTGGGTGAAATGAGGACCCAGACTGTGGGGGCAATATGCTGACTCTGTAAACTGCTTAAAGAGGGCTGAAAGCACTATGAAGCGGTATATAAGTCTAACTGCTATTGCTATTGGTATGGAAGATTCTTCAGAAAACACTGGTTGCCTTGGCTAAGAAGCAGAGATGAACATTGTGCCCCCATTCAGGCACAACTGAACATGGAAAACCTTTACCTTAATTAGGGTAAACCCTAATTAATTCACAACTATCAGCGGTACCCAATGGATAGATCCAATGAATCTGAAAATTTCCCTGAATATAGTTAGAAGGTATGTAGCAAGAAAGTTGTAAGATGGTGAAATGAAATAACAGCAAAAATGGTGAGCTTCATATAATTATATATGTAGAGGAGGAGAAGGAAAAGGAGGAGATGATGAGGAGGAGGAGGAGGAAAAGGAAGGCAGGGGAGGAAGTGGAGAGGAGGAGGAGGAAGGGAGGAGGAAAAGGGGGAGGGGAGATGAAAGGGAGGATGAAGGAGGAGGAGGGAAAGGAAGAACAAGGAGAGGAGGGGGGAGAGGAGGAGGAAGGGAGGAGAAGATGAGGAGGAGGAGGAGGAGGGGGAAGAGGAGGAGGAGGATGGCATAGGCCCTTTTCCAGAATACCCCATCTGCTTCACTATAGATCTCCAAAAATTCAATCTTCTGTTGCCATTCCTATACGTAAGTCAATGTTCTATTATCCTACACCTACCAGTGAGGTCGTGGTTGGGCCAGGATCCCAGCTCACAAGCCCTGCAGGTGTATTCATCAAAGACAAACTCATTCTCTTTGCATGGTGTGCAGGTCCAACAGCAGCTGACTTCCCCCTTGCGGATAACCTGAGAAGAAGACACAATGGACCTATTGTTACATTCCTTATGTTTTCTAATGTTTAGCAAATGTTATATACATATATATATATATAAGCACAGGTTCGATTCCCAGCAAGGGTATGGCTAGCTGATGAGAACTAAATAGCTTGAAATAGATCTATACTAGTCTCCCTTTATTATTATCAGCACAAATATAACAAATGTAACAAAAGGCAACAGTAAAATATTGGGTTTCTGTCTGGATGGTCTCTTGTGACGAGCCGAATGACAGAGAATGGAAGTGTGACCTTCCTCCCATATTTGGGCATACCAGGGGTTGTGACTTTAAATATATACCTTTCACCCTGGCCTGGCTGATAAGGAGTCGAGCTCTGTAGCTCAATGGTTAACACATCTGCCTAAGAGGCAATAGATCACAGGTTTGATTCCCAGTAAGGTTATGGCTAGCTGATGAGAGCTAAATAGCTTGAAATAGATCTATACTAGTCTCCCTTTATTTATTTATCAGCACAAATATAACATACATACATACATACATACATACATACATACATACATACATACATACATATATATATATATATATATATATATATATATATATATATATATAAAATTAATTCTGTTTTTGTGTTGTTTTATGACATAAATCCATTTTTTTTTAACCAAAGGACCGAAGTTGTTCAGGATGGTTCTGGGTGAGTGGTTTAGAGATCCATTTAACCCATTTATATAGATGAGTTTTTGGGTTTTGTCCCCTTTGGGGCTTAGTTGTGCACTCCCAACTCATTCAGGATCTTTTGCTCATCATGGTAGTTTACAATCATGATTATTTAAAATCTACGGTTCAGTTCCTACCTTGGGGTTGGGAGAGAGAATGGACATTCTGCTGAATTCCAAATTCTACCATTTAATTTATTTATTTATGCATTTTTATGTATTAACCAAATTTATATAGTGCCCCAACTCACAATGACACTGATCTTCATTGTCATCTTCATTTAATGACCCTATAATCCTTTGTAAGATGGAGACTGGGCAACTGAATGGAGCTAGTGGAGTGTTTTAATGGCCAGATGCCCTTCCTATTGCCAATGCGGAGTTTTGTTCGATGAGAGAAATATCTACCTCTACCTAGGATTGAACTCACAGCCTCCTGATTGTGAGGCGAGGGCTCCACCTCTAGACAACTTCACTGATAGAGAAGAATATTTGCAGTTCAAGGTTGAACTGTGGGGTCCTTGGCGCTCTCCCTGTGTGTGCCTGTGGGCGAGGGTCTGGGGTGCTGCCCTAGGCTGGGTCACGGAGTCAGTGGGATTGGCAATTCCAAACCAGGTGGATTTACCTTAATCTCTCCTTTCTCACATGGTTCACTGCACACGGATCTGATGACAGAACTTTTCTTTGACCAAATGTCATCATCAATCATCTTCAGCTCACCGTTGTCCCAACTTCCGACAATGATGTAATCGTATTGATCCTTCTTCATTTTCTTAAAGTTCATGATCTCATACCTTTCCAACAACAATAAAAAAGAGATCACTCCGTTGAACCTAAACCCATAATCAAGTCGAGGGTCCCCCCCATGAGAAAAGAGGCACAAAATGAGGTCATTTTGTTCATTGGGCTGTTAAATTTGGGCTGAATTGAAATCAATAGGATTAATGTTAGATATGACAAGCAATCAACATATATTTATGAAAGTTGTGCTCATCATTTGTGGCCAGTGGTGGGATTCAGCCAGCTCGCACCTATCCGGGAGAACCGGTTGTTAACTTTCTAAGCAATTCGGAGAACCAGTTGTTGGAAGGAATCTCCTTTTGTTTTTCCCCACTTTACAGGGCTAATCCTGTAAGGAAGGCAGGCAGGCAGGAAGGAAACATTCTGGTGTTGTTTCTAGCCTAATCTTTATTGCTCTGCTTATAGAAACTGCCTCTCCAGTTAACCCTGATTACATTGTAACAGCTAAGGCGAAGCGCCCATCGACTTGAGTGATGTTGAGTTGGCCACACCCACCCAGTCACATAACCACCGAGCTCCGCCTACCCAGCTGGTCATTAGGGCAGAGAACCGGTTGTTAAATTATTTGAATCCCACCACTGTTTATGATCTTCCCTGCTGACTTCCGATAAGTGAGGTCAATGGGGGAGGGGCAAGCTGGATTTGTTTAACAACTATGTGGTTCAGTTAATGACTGCAGTGATTTGCTTAACAACCATAGCAAAAAGTTGTAAAATCAGGTGCAGCTCATTTAACAGCCACAAGCTGTTGGCCACCCTTCTTACCACAACCTTGGGCAGGTAATAAATTTAATCAATCAATCGTCAGTCAGTCAATCAACAACCACTTTGCTTAGCAACAGAAATTATGGTCTCCATTATGGTTGTAAGTCGAGGACTACCTATGCCACATCCGTTGCATGTGGAATGGATATTTTTTTCCCTTGCTGAAGATAAGGAAGGAATATACTGTATGTGTTGATGAATATTTGTTGAGATTATGTTGAAGAACATAAACATGGTTTAATGTCTATGGAGATTCTGAGTCATTTATTTATTTATTTATTTATTTATTTATTTATTTATTTATTTATTTATCTTGTATTAGAAGTTAATCGGAAGACTCAGGGCGGCCATCCAGATCATGGTTGTTCCAAAGGTGCTTTTTCAAAAGACAATTGGGCTTCCTTGTTTTTTTCCTTGAAGAAATTCAAGGAATTTGAAATTCCTTGCAGGAAGCAACACAACACGCACACTTTAAACCCAAGAATACGCTAAGGCAGAAGCTTGTCCACCTTAAGAAAGCTCCACATCCATTTGCACTATTCAGGTGACCCCAAGTGGCCTCAATAATTCTCAGAGATGACTGCAAGGAATATAAACCCTTCCATTCCCCACCATTCAGACAGAACTGAAGATGCTTCTTGGATGAGAACCAGGGGTGGGTTTCAACCGGTTCGCGGCGGTCCCTGCGAACCGGTTGGTCGGCGAACCCGGAAGTAAGTAACTTCTGAGAACGGCAAAGGGCCCACCCGCCCGCCCGCGCTCCTTACCCGGTTTTGACGAGTTCTGCGCTTCCACGCATGCGCAGGACGCATACAGCGCCTGCGTGATCCTCCAGGAGCAGCTGGAGCATCGCACAGACGCTAGTACGCATGCGTGCACCGCGTGCGTGCACGAGGATGTCGCCGGCCTCGTTCCAACCAAACCGGTTGGAACGGGGCAAGAAACCCACCCCTGATGAGAACCAAAACATCTTCCAAGAAAAAACAAAAAAAAAGTCCATTTGCCTTTTGAAAAAAAGCACCTTTGGGATAAATATGGTTTAAAATGTAATTTTTCTGCTTGGGATGGAATGATATGGACGATATCTTCTCCGAGGCATTAGGAGAGAAAGCAAACTAGAGACAAAGAGAAAAATGTATTTGGCTTCCAAAGAAAATGCTAAATGCTTTTTCGTGTCATCTTCAAATGATTTGGAGCCTTTACTGACATTTGTTCTGCCAACTGGCCAGTTCAAAATAGTGAGGCATGATTTAAATGTTAGCATGAAGCCAACTGGTCCAATGCATTGTATCTCCAAGAAGCAGCTTGTGGGAAAAAATTATATCATTTTGGAAAATGAAGTGCTTCAGTCTATTGGAGCACACAGTTGAAGTCTAAGAATCTAGTAAAGAAATCCTATTGAGTTTACTAATGTTAGGTCCTTTAAAACCTAGATCGGAGGTTGGCACCTTAAACACTCAAAGAGCCACAAAGGTCCTAACCGGAAGCCCCCCGTTCAATTCTGGAGCCAATTGGAAGTCCGGTTGCCCCACCATAGAGTCTTCTTCTAGAATGGTATCCTTTTTCCTCTACCTGTCCTAACCAAAAGCCCTTTCAATTGTGGAGCTGATTGGCGACAGGGAGCCACAGCAGAGGGACGAAAGAGCCACATGCGGCTCCAGAGCCATGGGTTGCCGAACCCTGATCTAGATTAAATAAATTCTATTTGAGACTATCTTCTCAGCCGTTAAAACATGGGTCTCTATCGTGATGCCCATGGACTCTGAAGTACCTGCGGTGTATGAATTAGGAAATTATGCTGGCAGAAATTGCACTGCCCTCATTAGTGCTCCCCATTCTGCTGTAACAACAATGCCAGCAAGTGTGCTGATCACCTTAAGGAGAACTACTTTAAGGTGTCTCATCTGTAAACTGATGACATTCTGAAAAATTCTGTGTTTTGTAGATGGCGAAATCTATACTGTACCGTCCTGGTGAGTCTCCATTCTCATCAAACGAGATCATATCTCCAGAAACCCCGGTGAAATTGGACTTCATCAGCGAATCCAGGAGTTTCCGTCCATCGATTGGCTTCATGGCATCACAAAGCCCCGCGTAGCCTGGACACAGGGTCGTTTGCATGTTGTGGAGGCCATAAGCCATGGAGTATATCGCATTGATCACAAAACCCATCTTGGAATCTTGCACGTGTTGGGTGCCTAAGGTCAAATTACCTGTGAAAAAACAACAACACATAATGTAATTTTGCATTTTTTAATTTTTAATGTAACGTAATTTTGCGACATTGCATTGTGCAGCCAGGTCATACAAAACCTTTGCAAGACCAATTCTCGAATACAGCTCATCTGCCTGGAATCCACACTGTATATTGGACATTAATACAATTCAAGTCCAAAGATATTTCACGAGAAGAGTCCTCCATTCCTCTGCTCACAATAGAATCCCTTATGCCACCAGGCTCGAAATTTTGGGCTTGGGGAACCTAGAACTACACCAATTAAGGTCTCACCTAAGCGTAGTAAACAAAATTGTCTGTTACAACATCCTACTTGTCAGTGACTACTTCAGCTTCAACCGCAATAATACACGGGTAAACAATAGATACAAACTCCAAGTAAACCGCTCCAAACTCGATTGCAGAAAATGCGACTTCAGCAACAGAGGGGTCAATGCCTGGAATGCTCTACCTGACTCCGTTGTTACATCCTCAAACCCCACGACTTTAACCTTAGACTGTCTACCATGGGCCTTACTCCATTCCTAAGAGGTCTGTAGGAGGTGTATATAAGCACACCAGTGTGCCTACCGTCCCTGTCCTACTGTCCCCATTTACTGTGTTTGTCACGTTCTGAGCATGCTCAATAAAGTTTTGTTTAAGCGGGAGATACTCGACAGCTGATTGGCTTACCATCTGACAGCTCCGAGTATAAAAAGGGAGCTGTCAGATGAGAAGCCGCTGTTCCGGTCTGAAGCCGGTTCCTAACTATTAACTGTTACATCACATGGAATAAACTTTTTTTTAATTATTATTTTAATTTTATCAATTTCATATATACATTCACAATTATATGATCTCATAACTGTTATTAATAATATGTATTTATAACAATTTTTCCCTACTGTTGACAATATACTTGAAGATTGCTTTTTTAACATCCCATAGATCCATCTTATTTTACAACGGTCCTACTTCTTCTTCCATCCCTCCCTCTTTCCTTCCCTCGTTTCTTCTCTCCTACTCCCCTTCCTTCCCTCCCTCCTTCCCCTTCCCTCCTTCTCTCCTTCCCTCCTTCCCTCCTTTCTTTTCTCCTTCTCTCCTTCCTTTCCCCCTTCCTTTCCTCCTTCCTTCCCCCCTTCCTTCTCTCCTACATTCCCTCCTTCCTTCCCTCCTTTCTTCTCTCCTTCCCTCCTTCCTTCCCTCCTTCCTTCCCTCCTTGCTTCGGAATAAACTTGTTAGCCTTTATTCCTGCCTTCGCCTCAGTCATTCCGGCCATAGCCCACGGTCCTAGTCCACAATAGTGTTCATGTCCATGTTTATACTTATACCTGTTATCTCGTACGTGTTTGACAAGCTTAATAAATAAAATAAATAAATAAAATAATGATTGTCACTGTTTCCAGTTTAACAAAATGCACTTTATTGTCTGCTTGTTGTAAGTTTTTCTTCTCCCCCCCCCACCTTCTCTCTCTTGGAACCCTACAGTAGAATAAATAAAAATATCTCTATTTAGGCAATACCGCCGTTCTCTTTAACATGGGGCCTGCCTCTCCATTCTTCAGCAGGGTCAGGAAGCAGTTATTTTCATGGAAGTCAACCTACCAGTTCTATTTTTTTTCACTAAGTGGCTCCAAATCAAGGGTCTGGCATCTCAAACAAAGAGGCTTGCTTAAAAAGAACAGTTGGAAGAAAATGTTCCCTGGCATGTGAGCCGCGAAAAAAACCAAGAAATTTCCCCACCACCAAAACTATTGCCATGGCGACGAAATAGTGTGAGGTGGCTGAAGCGGCCTGCCAATGTCAAAGCACGTGTTCGCAAAGCCTCCCCTTGTGTGTGGCAGCTTGAGAGAGGTTGGGTGGAGAAAACCATTTTCTCTTTGAAAGAGGGAGAGCCACTGGAGCACAGAAGGAACCGGTAGGGACAACAGCCATGGCAGATAATTGCAAATAGGGCTCTTACTCACACCTTCCTCGGGAAGATAATGAGTACTACCCACCTGAGAAGGAAAAGTGTTGCGTGGTGTTTTGCCAAGGACACTCTTCATGCCCTACAGTCATCTCCACCCCTCTCAAAAAATAATAAAACCCATTTTATATAACCCTAGATCAGGGGGGGTCAAATTCGATTTCATTGAGGGCCGCAATGAGGGTTGTGTTTGACCTTGGGGGGGGGGCTGGGTGTGTGTGTGGCCCGCTCGACGTCACTTGTGTCGGGGAACCCGCGGTGCCCCCAGAGCTCTGTCAGCAAAAACGGGCACCCGAACTCCGTTTTCGGCTGCGATAGCTTCCTGCAACCCTCTGTGAGCAAAAATGGAGTTGGGAGTGCCACTTGCAGTGCTTGCGAGCTCCATTTTTGGCTGTTAACGGCCTCCTCTCCCAAACTCAGTTTTTGCTGGCAGAGGCACTGCAGGCTGGTCCTTTGCTGTTTTCAAGGTGGCGTCATGGGCCAGTTCTAAGCACCCAGCAGGCTGGGCCTGGCCCCCGGGCCTTGAGTTTGATACTCCTGCCCTAAACTGCCCTACGTAATAATCTTATGCACACCTACAATTCTATTCACAGTAATTTTCTTTTTCATGACAGATAGGTATCCTTGTTTTGTTGTCATATGGATCTCAGTTCCTACCATGTTTCCAAGGCCAGCTTCCCTTCGGGTCCTTCAGGACTAAGAACTTAGAATGAGAAAGGGATTATTATTTCTCCTCCTCCTCCTCCTCCTCCGCTCTTCCTCCTTCTTTTTCTTTGTCTTCTCCTACTCCTCTTTCCTCCCCTTCTCTTTCTCCTCCTCCTCCTCTTCCCCCTTCTCTGCCTTCTCCTTCTTTCTCCCCTCTTCCTCTTCCTCTTCCTCCTTCTTTTTCTTTGTCTTCTCCTCCTCCTCTTTCCTCCCCTTCTCTTTCTCCTCCTCCTCCTCCTCCTCCTCCTCTTCCCCCTTCTCTGCCTTCTTCTTTCTCCCCTCTTCCTCTTCCTTCTTCTTTTTCTTTGTCTTCTCCTACTCCTCTTTCCTCCCCTTCTCTTTCTTCTCCTCCTCCTCTTCCCCCTTCTCTGCCTTCTCCTTCTTTCTCCCCTCTTCCTCTTCCTCCTTCTTTTTCTTTGTCTTCTCCTCCTCTTTCCCCCCTTCTCTTTCTCCTCCTCCTCCTCCTCCTCTTCCCCCTTCTTCGCCTTCTCCTTCTTTCTCGCTCCTCTTCCTCCTTCTTTTTCTTTGTCTTCTCCTCCTCCTCTTTCCTCCCCTTCTCTTTCTCCTTCTCCTCCTCCTCCTTCCCTTCTCCTTCTTCCTCTCCTCCTCCTCCTCTTCCCCCCTCTTCGCCTCCTCCTCTTTCTGATGTAAGATTTTTTTTTTTTAAAAAATTGCATATGTGAAAATAGAAACCAACGCCATTGTTTCTATATGAAAGAGGAGGATTGTAGTCCCAAAGTTGCAAGTACACAAAAGTGTCAAGATGGGGTAACCCAAGTCTAACTCAGTAAGGACATTTTGACTGAGGAAAACAAGGAAGTTTTTTTTAGAGCAGCATTCATTGAAATGGGAAATGAAGGAGAAAGGTGTGAGGGAATGAAGTAGAACAGCATGGAGGGAGGGAGAGAAAATGGCGCATCTCAACCTTTTTTTCCCCCTCAGAAAAACGCCTTCTCAGAAATTCCAGTTCAGCTCAGACTTAAAATCCAGCCTCCCATTGTTTATAGTTTAGTTTATAGTTTTGGTTTATTTGTATGCCGCCCTTCTCCAGGAGGGACTCAGGGTGGCGAACAACTCAAAGGGGAAAGGGAACATAAACAACAGTACACATAATTAAAATACACGAAAATCACACAGCCATACCAGTCGAGAGGGGAGGGGAACTCATCAACCCCAGGCCTGCCGGCACAGCCAGGTTTTGATGGCTTTCCGGAAGGCCTGGAGAGAGGTGAGGGTCCGGATCTCCGCGGGGAGTTCATTCCAAAGGGCCGGAGCTACTACAGAGAAGGCCCTCCCCCGGGTAGTAGCCAGATGGCATTGGCTGGTGGACGGAACCCGGAGGAGGCCGACCCTGTGAGATCTGACGGGTCTGTGGGAGGTAATTGGCAGCAGGCAGTCTCTCAAGTACCCAGGTCAAAGAATGTGTCAAAGAATGCAGAGCACAGGCAGATCACACCCCTGGCTTCCAGTGGTCTTCATGCAGATGTCTTCTCCTTTCATGCTTTCTGGCAGCCCACCAAACAGCTACGAGTAAGTTTCCAGGAAGTCCTCTTTCCCCATGGCCCTCAGTAGCCTGCCAAACATGGGCTATGCTGTTTCCTGCGTTTCTACTATTACTTGCATCAAAACCCTACCAGTGATCTTCAGCAATATCCTAGAGCTATAAAGGGGGAATTTAAGTAATTGAGTCCCTACCTCCTGCTCAGTGCAGAAATTAAAGCATCCCCAACAGATGGCTCTGAGCAGCAGGGTTGCCGAGAAGTGAAATAATGGAATATATACACCCTCTGCCATTTTGCTCAGGGTTCTCGCTTTCCTTTGCTTACCACCAGGAAACAGAAATCTTACCAATAAAGCAGAATAATTGCAGCTCAGGGTTGAAATGAGGGTTGCTTGGTGCTCCCTGAGTTTGATTTCTTTCTTGCAGACATTTCATTACCCAAACTAAGTAACGCCATCCGTGCTATTCATCAGCCACAATCCATGAACGGGATAACTCTCCCCAATATTAAAGATATCTCAGAAACAACCAACTGATGAGTACAATCATTTGGCATCTTTGTAGCACACAAAGCATCTAAAATCCTCCAAAACACCTTAAACAAACCAAAGGGCCCAGCAGTCTAAGAAGAACAAATAGAAGTCATCTACAACATACAATGTAACAGCCACAATGTAAGACACACATGCAGAAGACTAGCAAAACACACCCACAAATACCAATGAACTGTGTGAAGAAATGATGAAAAATTCTTAATCTCATGAAATTGGACAGACTCAATGGCAATTTCAACTGGGAAACTATGAGCATTTTAGATCAAGCCCAAGCCAAAAATACTAGGCAATTCCTAGAAGCGTGGCATTCAGACAAATCAGCCAACAACACAGACGTAGAGATGAACACATTTGCCAACCATTCAAAAGAGACACTAAAAAGCCCTAGGAAGGAAACACAGACTAGGATATTTCCCCCCCTGCAGCCAATATAGTAAGATAAGCAGGGATCAGCACCAGACAAACAATGCGATTGAAAACAATACTTTAATCAAGAAGTTATCAAGGAGGAAATCACACTCCTGCAAAACTATTGTAGGGAAAGCTATTATATATACACAGGCAGCAAATCTGTGTCACTTGTACTGATGATGTTACCTAGTTGGGTGATGAACATCTGCAAGCAAACAACCAAGAACAGAGAACATCAAGAACGCCAAAACCCCTGAGAATACCACGGTAGCCAAGAAATCAATAGAGGATAGAACAAATCAATTCAGAGTTGTCACTTTGATACCCAAATGAATCAAATTATCAAATTCTGGGCACGTAATTATCTGAGACATCCATGATGTCAGGAAAGGTGAAAAGAAAGAGAAGATGACAACAAGCAGCAAATTGGATCGGATTAATTACATCAATGATGGGTGCACTGTTGGAAGATTGGAAATGCCAAGATGGGAAATGGTATGGATATCTTGGGGAACCTTTATTTATGTGATTGTTAAGCATCATCACTAAACTGATGGTTCATAGCCAACCAACTAACTAATCATCAATCAATCTTTTCTGCCATGGATTATGACTGATTCATTCTAGTCTTATGAACACAGCATATTTCACCTATTCAACAGTTTATCGAGCCCGGTTTCAGTTGTGGTAGTTCTTGCAACATACAATCATATAACCAGGGGTGGGATTCAAAAATTTTAGCAACCAGTTCTCTGCCAGGTTGCAGGGTGGGTGTGGCCATAGTGGGCATAGCCTACTCGGCCTCCTGCACCATGGCAGGGGGTGGGGGCATTTTCACCCTCCCCAGGCACTGGAGGCTTTTCTCAAGCCTCCGGGAGGGCAAAAACAATCTCGCCTGGGTTCCCTCCGGTGGCCAATTTCCAGACTTCTGGAACTTCCGGGAGGCCTGTTTTTTGCCCTCCCAGAGACTCCGTGTGGCCCCTGCACTTATCTGGCATCCGAAACAGGCCAGGTGGAGACTCCTGGGAGGGACAGGGTGGGGTTGGCGGAGCCAGCCAGTTCTTGCAACTACCAGTTCGGCAAACCAAATATAAAATTAGCATCTGGTTCGGCTGAACCAGTCCGAACTGGTTGAATCTCATTCCTGCGTATAATCTGGGGCACACAGCACTATTTTGGTACAACAAAATACTCGTGTCCTTTCAGAGACCCAGGATGAGTGTGGCAAATCCTTATCATATCTCTAAACCCCATGGTAACCAGAAGGCATGACCTATGCACTATCCAGATTTGGGAGATATGATCTGTGCTGCAATAAACTGACAGCAAGTTGTATGTCCCCTTAAAATCTCCAAACTTTCTTGTAAGACATGAGACAACATATGCCAGGGCTAGATAGGAGGCATAGGAAGAAAGTAAAGATAGCCACTCCTTAGAATCTCCCTGAGAGGGGTAAGAGTTTAGTCTGGTTAGATTCTGTCTACTGTCTGTAAGCAAATAAAGAACTGAACTCTCGCTGAATTGTTCCACATTGTTTTTTGGGTTGAGTTGGATACAGAGTTTGTAAACCATCTGACTTGGTTATATACTCTTTGCAGCTCACGGTTAACCAGGTGAAGGTAATTTAATTAAGAACAAACTTGGTGTTGTTTTAATTTCCAACTAACTCCCTCCTAATCCACTGCTGTAAAAAGAATGAAAAAAGATTAAAATTTCTTGGATCCCTACATCAAATAATCAAACCAGCCTTCATTTCTGCTGGACAATTTTCTTTTTACAATGAGCTTAAGAGAAGTATGTAAGCAATAATATCTCTATACATGTGCATATGTATGCCAGATTGGAGCACAAAGCTTATACAGAATGTACAGCAGTTACAACATCTGCTACACAAAGACACACTCAGACACATTATTAAGAATGCGAGGAGCATCAATTCCAAAACCTTTGGGTTTTAGGAGCAACCTGCCCTAGACAAGGGACATGGTTTGTTTGTTTTTAAAAAAATTTGGTCTACCATTCTACAGTGTAGGGCTTAATTACACTGCCCCTTGAGTAGTTTTGATTATAAAATGACACTGGTGTTGGAAAGATAGCTGCTCAAATCGTATTTTTGAAGATTTCATAAAGAGGGATGATTTCCCATTGGAGCGCAGTCTGAGATTTCCCATCATTATCACCACACCTGCCTTATTATTTTCCCTCCTACATATACATTTCCTCTGTTGCTGTCAAATTCATTATTGTACGTTCTGCATTATTTGATCTTATAATGTGGTGAATCTATCTGTTGCTTGGTGGTGTTAATTACTCATCAGTTCAGTTGTCTTCCATGACCAAATAATCCCCATTGGGTGTTGTTTTGTTCCTTCTGGATTGGTATTTTCTGCTGTTCTCCAGAAATATGGCTTGTTAAATATTTATGGCTGCCTCTCCATCAGACTGGTCCTCACACTTATGACCATCGCAGCATTCCCATGCTCACATGAACATAATTTGGGAACTTGGCAACCAGCATATGATCAACATTTGTGACCTTTCCTGTTGATTTCTGATGAGCAAAGTCAATGGGAAAAGCTGGATTCACTTAACAACTTCAGCAACTCACTTAGTGACAAAGAAGTAATAAAACTGAGCACGACTCACTTAACCACCATCTTGCATAGCAATGGAAATTTTGGTCCCATTGTGGCCATAAATCCAGGACTACCTGCACTTGGTTGACGATGGGCGATGTCATTGGGAGTTATCATCTATTTTCTATTTTGGATTTGATGGATAAAAAAAACTTCTGGAAACTCAAGTGGCCTGTTTTGTACACAAAGAAATCAACTGATGGAATAAATGAATTACTTTTAAACAATTCTTTCATACAACCCAGACGTGTTCATTTGGTGCCTGCCAACAGATGGAGTGATAATTCCCAGTTTAGATGCTTTTAAAAGGGGAAATGAAAGAATCCGGCATTCAGCCGTTACTAATCTTAATGTTTGTTTGTTTAGTTTAGTTTAGTTTAGTTTAGTTTAGTTTTATTAAACTTGTATGCTGCCCTATTCCCCGAGGGGACTCAGGGCTGCTAACAAAACCAAATAGGGAAAGGGGGGGTACAAAAAAAAAAAGAAGACAAAACAAATACAAACAACAAATTAAAAACTCGTCAACAGCCGCAACCATTTGAGTGGGGCTGGGAACTCATCAGCCCCAGGCCTGCCGGAACAGCCAGGTTTTAACGGCTTTGCGGAAAGCCTGAAGGGTGGTGAGGGTCCGAATCTCCACGGGGAGATTGTTCCAGAGGGTGGGAGCAGACACAGACAAGGCCCTCCCCTGGGGGGTTGACAGTCGACACTGGCTAGTTGATGGAATCCGGAGGAGGCCTAATCTGTGGGATCTAATTGGTCGTAGGGAGGTAATTGGCAGAAGGCGGTCTCTCAAGTACCCAGGTCCAATACCATGTAGGGTTTGCTAATCCTGGAAGTACAGGCCACAAATCTTAAATGCTAGTGCCAAGGAAGAAGTCAGGGCCAGATAATAAACCAAATAAAACATTAGATGGACTTTATAGTAAGGTAAAGGTTCCCCTTGCACATATGTGCTTGTCGTTCCCAACTCTAGGGGGTGGTGCTCATCGTTTCTAAGCCGAAGAGCCAGTTCTGTCCGAAGATGTCTCCTTGGTCATGTGGCTGGCATGACTAAATGCTGAAGGCACACAGAGAAGCAACCTAGAACTAAGGAGAAGCTTCCTAATAGTGAGATGCCTTCAGAAGTTGTGGGTGCTCCAACAATGGATGCTTTTAAGAAGATGTTGGATAACCATTTGTCTGGAATGGTATAGGGTCTCCTGCCTGTGCAGGGGGTTGGACTAGAAGACCTCCAAGGTCCCTTTGTCCCTCTGGAATGAACTCCCCGTGGAGATTCGCACCCTCACCACCCTCCAGGCCTTCCGCAAAGCCCTTAAAACCTGGCTGTTCCGACAGGCCTGGGGCTAAAGAACCGTTGCCCCCGCCTCGAATGGTATGATTGTTGTGTGTTTTAAAATCATGTATTGTTTTTGTGTTGTTGTTAATCTGTCTGTATCCCCCCTACCCTGGTTTGAGTTGTGAGCCGCCCTGAGTCCCCCTTCGGGGGAAAAGGGCAGCATATAAATGAAATAAACACTCAACATTCAACATTCAACTCAGTTATCTTCTAATCTTGCACTACTTCTTTGAATTTCTATGCTCTGATGTTCTTTGGCATCCCAGTTTCCTTTTACGGCTAACCAAAATATACACAGCATCTTTTTTTTTGAAAGCCACCCTGTTTGAAGTCACCCTCAGATCTCGCAGGAGGCAATTCTATAGGAATCCTGCGATTCAGTGCGGCCTTTTTCACAAGTACCAAAGGCACCATCCACTTATGCTAAGAGGCAGTTAAGGACTCTGCAACTGTACAGTACCAAAAAGAGAGAGAGAGAGAGAGGAAAAATAAAAAGTCATTTGAGGGAACTGGAAGCCGCGAGGTGCATGACAAGGGAGGCCCTGAAACGATTGTTTTGAGTGTTTGCTCTCCATTTGGATAAATTCACACGGGATCTGCCTCGGTCTTTTATTCTTGGGGGAAGGCAAAATTTCTGCAGCACACAGAGCCTTTGTTCAGTTCGAAGCTGTTTGCAGAAGGGGCATATTGTTCACCCAAGCAGCTTCTGAAGAAAAGAACAGAAGGGGTGTGGGTAGGGGAGGAAGGAGGCCCATTATTGGTGCATTTTGTGAAAGACTACAGAGAATGACTTTGCCGCGGTACTTTTTCAGACTCACACATTGTCAATGGCCATGTGTGTATTTGCAGTTCGGTCTGTAACGGGGAAACCAGCTTGAGAAGAAAGCAGTCGCCATGGCATCGGTGTAAAACCTGGCAATTTAAAGCGGGATTATTTCCATTTCTATAGAAGCTTTCCAAATATTGCCGTGTTCCATGCCACTTGTACTCCCTTCTGGAGCTGAAGGATAACATGCCACAAGGATCTTACTTCCTGCCCATCACTAACCAATTTAAAAAAAGTACAGAATCATCAATTGCACCAGGTTTTCCCAGTTGCGATGTATGGCTGTGAAGGTTGGATCATAAGAAAGGCTGAGTGCCAAAGAATGGAGGCCTTTGAACTCTGGTGCTGGAGAAGACTCCTGTGAGTCCCTTGGACTGCAAGCGATCAAACCGGTCAGTCCTAGAGGAGATCAACCCTGAGTGCTCTTTAGAAGGCCAGATCCTGAAGAGGAAACTCAAGTACTTTGGCCACCTAATGAGAAGGAAGGATTCACTGGAGAAGAGCCTCATGCTGGGAAAGATTGAGGGCAAAAGAAGAAGGGGATGACAGAGAATGAGATGGCTGGATGGAGTCACTGAAGCAGTGGGCATGAGCTTAAATGGGCTCCAGAGGATGGTAGAGGACAGGAAGGCCTGGAGGAACATTGTCCATGGGGTTGCGATGGGTCAGACATGACTTCGCAACTAACAACAACACAGAATCACCAAATTGGAGATATGTCTTCCCACCCGTTCATGGAGATTCTCAGTCATCCAGGACGCAGTTGTCTCAAAGGTGCTTTTGCAAAAGGCAACTGGGCTTCATTTCTTCTTGAGGAAGACGAACCAAATGTTTCGTTTCTCATACATGAAATTTCATCTGTTGTGATCACAGAGCGAATGGAAGGATAGGTACTGACAGTTGAGACTGGATGGTGGGGGAAAGGAAGGATGGATATGTTCTGACCGGATTGTGGTGGGGAAATGGAAGGATTGTATTTCTTTGTAATCATCTGGTCATTAACACTCTCTTGCCCTCAGGGTCACCTGAATCAGAGAGCAATTGGTTGTGGAATTTTCTTGGAATTGCTGCGTTGAAGACTGGAGATAGGCAGTTATCCCTCTCCCTCTATTGAGAGAGGTTTGCTTAATCTATCTATCTATCTATCTATCTATCTATCTATCTATCTATCTATCTATCTATCTATCTATCTATCTATCTATCTACCTACCTACCTACCTACCTACCTACCTACCTACCTACCTACCTACCTATCTATCTATCTATCTATCTATCAAAGCCAAATACCATCACTCATCACAAAATCTCCAGAATTGTAAAGACTACAAACTTCAAATTCGGCATGCATGTTCTTCTTGGCTTCTAGGTGCTTGCTAAGAAAGGGTTTTTCAAAATGACCATCAGATCATCAGTATTTCTTATACAATATTCTATTAACACACATCGATGCTAAGGAGTTATACGTTCTACTCCCCCTCCCCACCTGAAAGGGACTCTGTTCCAACTGCCAGTTGCCTTATATTAACATGCTCTGATGCAACCCCTTCCCTAGACCAGGCATGGGCGTGGCCAGCACGTGACTAATCTGGTCTGCAGGCTGGGAGTTTAGACATTTTACTCCCCCTCCCCACCTGAAAAGAACTCTGTTCCAACTACCATTTGCCTTATATTAACACCCTCTGATGCTAAGGAGTTATACATTAATTTTCAAGCTTTAGGTGTCAATGTATCAAGCCCGATTGTAACTATTCATTAATTTTCAAGTTTTAAGGGTCAATTTATCAAGCCCGATCACATAGTTTTATGTGGCACATTTTCTATCCAAAATGTGGACTTTGCTGTCTTCAAAAGGAGTGGCCTTTGTCTTTCAAATGTAGATGGACCACTGAATCTTGTCCTGTTGGATTTGATTTCCTATGTTGTGCCATGTTCTCGTCCCATCGGGTTTTTCCTTTTCATCATTTACAAAAACAAGAACTTCAGTTGTCCCGTGAAGTTAAGATTATATTCTGACCATTCCTACCAACAAACTATTTCACACTAGCTTTCAATTTCTCTTCCTCCTTTTTAAAAAAGTATGTTTATTTTCATTTTCCAAGATGGATAAAATACAAAATAGAAAAACTAACAAATGAAGGCAAATAGATATGTCTCAGGATAATGTTGCAGGATCTAATCTGGGTCGGTCACTGGGACCAGAGGTTTTGTCTTCTGAACTTTTGGACACATGCTGGAGCCCCATCTTCAGCAACAAAGAGGATTAGGGGACTGGAGGCTAAAACCTATGAAGAGCCGTTGCAGGAACTGGGTATGTTTAGTTTAATGAAAAGAAGGACCAGGGGAGACATGATAATCATGTTCCAGTATCTCAGGGGCTTCCACAAAGAAGAGGGAGTCAAACTATTCTCCAAAGCATTTAAGAGTAGGACAAGAAGCAATGGGTGGAAACTAATCAAGGAGAGAAGCAACTTAGAACTGAGAAGAAATTTCCTGACAGTGAGAACAATTAATCAGTGAAATAACTTGCCTCCATAAGTTGTGAATGTTCATGGAACTCCTCTGTGTGCTTTGGGCTGCTTTGTGTGTGGAAACTCACATCGAACAGTAACAATAAAGGGGAAAATGTTTTCTTTTGTGTATGTACAAAAGAAAGGGGAAAAGAGACACCTCCCTCCCAAATGTCAAAAATATCTAAATTGAATATAAAGAATCCACTACGGCTGGGTGCTGAAAGATTTAAAAAAAAATGTGGTAGCTTCTCCTCCCTTTACATGACAGGTCTATAGATAATTATAAGCTTTCCCATTCTAATTTGACAAATATACTGTATTAAATAAAGAAGTATTCCAGATGAGAGAGCCTATCATAATATAAACATGAAGAAATAGAAGGGGGAAAATAAAAGCTGGGGATTTTTACCAGAAACGTACAGTAAAGAAATTATATATTTGATAATTCACATAATAACTGCAGCTAGGATTGTATTTGCATAAAATTGGAAAAATGAAGAGATCCCTATGGATGAGAATGTGATTAGGAAAACATTAGAATGTGCAGAAATGAAGAGGTTAACACTCGAAATTAAAGAGAAGGAACAATCTGATTATTATAACATATAGGAATTATTTTATCAATGGTTAGAGAATAAATATGAAAAGTGGAAAAAAAGCTGAAAAGTGAAATAGAGAAAATGTTTTTAACAAAGTTAAGTATGAAGAGAATTGTTATACTGTTAGGTATGGTTTATAGTAGTATTAAGTTAAGAATAGATTAAATGATAAATATGGCTGTAAATTGTAATTGTTATTGTATAAAATATTTACACAAAATATTTGTACCAAGAGGACACACTGTTTAATGGAAGATGATGTTCAAATCAAAATAATATTATTTATATATATATATATATATATATATATATATATATATATATATATATGTGTGTGTGTGTGTGTGTGTGTGTGTGTGTGTGTGTGTGTGTGTGTGTGTGTCTGTCTGTCTAATATTATTTTGATTTGAATATATATACACACACACAAACGCACACGTATATATACGTGTATGTGTGTGTGTGTGTGTGTGTGTGTGTGTATGTATTCATGAATGTGTATGAAGGTAGAAGAAACTTCAAGAGACAAGAAGAGTGAGATATGAAATCCCTACGGTGGTGACCCTTGACTCTATTCCTGTTTTCCATGCCACAAAACATCTTTTTATTCCTTGGCTAAATGACTTAAAGAATGTCTATCACTGAAGAATCAGAAACCCAGCCTGCTTTTTTTTAAAGCTGTTGGAAGAAATGTCCTTCTGGGTTCAGTTCCAAGTGGGGAGAAAGACACTGGAAATATGGAGGCTGCTTTTGAAAGATGGTTTTAATGGTAGACAGGACCACATGGTTTGAGGTCCTGGAAGGGCGGGGGGAGGAAGGGAAGAGATGCTGAGAGTGCCTGGGTTTTATACCCTCTCTGAGGTTTTGAATTTGAGCTTGTATTCTGATTGGTAGTCAGATTCCCACGAGACCATGCAAGGATAACTTTGTAGGTTGTGTTTTTGAGTCAGAAGCGTGGTTGAGCCTTGCTGGATGATGATGTAATGAAAGGGCTTTGGGATTCCTATTATGGCTCTGCCTGAAGGAGGTAGATCTTTGTTATGTAGAATAGACTGGCTCGGGCCTTAATGGCCCATTGACAAAGGTGGTGTTGGGGTGTGTGTGACTTTCTGGCTCCCTTTTAGGGGAAATATTCTGCCCTTTTAATATTTCCTAAAATATTTCAGTTTTTTAGGAAAGGGCTGGGTGCTAACTTCCGCCAACGTGATTTTATATTTTACAACAGCTTATTCCTATTCTCCCTGTTTCTTTAAAAAAAATTGTATCCCCCATCCTGTGCCATTTTGTGCGGGAGGCTGAATAAATCAACTCAAGACAAACAGTACATGAAGACATGAATACTTACATAGCAGTAAAAAGCACCAACAAGAAGGGGGGGGGGATGCAAAAGAAACAGACGTACTATCTTACTCAACTCGTGTCTCTTTCTAATTAAAAATAATAAGCACAATGGCTTTGAAAAAGGATGGCCCACAGAATGCATCTTAATTGAAATTAAGTGAAACGCTGAGCAGCAGATGATGTTGCAATATGCAAAACTTTCTCAAAAGTATTCATCCTCAAAATTAAGTGTGCATGCACTGTGCAATTAATTACACTAGTCATTTAACCGCAATTGGAGTCGCTCCAGCAACTCTTGACGTGTATAATCATAATAATCAGCCTGTTGGTGGAGGATAAATAGCGTCCTTTTAGATTCCTTTCAAAGGTGGGATACATTTTTGATCTGTTAGGGTTTGAACTGTCTTACTTGGCTAGTTCCTTGTTGATTGTGTTCTCTGTAGACAAATCTTGGATTAAGTGAATTCACCTGATGTTACCTGATAAAAAACCGGGCAAGGTTTATTGGGACTTCACTTTTATGTATTTTGTTAAAGTAGTCAGCCCATGTCAATTGAATAACAAGGAAGAAAATATAGATTGAAGAATTAGTGGCTTAAAGTTTGATCAAAGATTGCTCCTTGTGCTCCTTGGGATATTCTGCTTCTAATTTAATTATTCCAAAGAGCTAGAAAAAAGGTCAATCTTCTGAAGTATGTCAAACATTAAATCTATCTCCTTCTCTTCCCTTCTTTCTCCTTTCCTTTCCCTTCATCTCCTCTCCTTTCTTCTCTCTTCCTTCTTTCTCCTTGCCTCTCCTTTTCTTCCTTTCTCTCCTTTTCTTCTTTCTCCTCTCCTATTCCTTCCTTCCTTCCTTCCTTCTCCTCTCCTCTCTTCTCCTCTCCCTCCCTTCCCCTTCTTCTTTCTCCTGTCCCTTCTCTCCCTTCCTTCTTTCTCCTCTCCTCCCTTCCTCTCTTTCTTTCTCCTGTCCCCTCCCTTTCCTTCCTTCCTTCCTTCCTTCCTTCCTTCCATGCATCCATCCCTCTTTCCCCCCTTCCTTCTCTCCTCTCCCTTCCTTTTTTCTCCTGTTCTCTCTTCTCCTCTCCTCCCTCCCCCCATTCCCTTCTTCCCTCCCCCTTCTTCTTCCCCTCCCCCATCCCACCTGCCTACTTACATAAAACTGTCTATCAAAATCTTGCAAGTCTCCAAATGCTCTCATCAAAGATGAGAATGCTGGAAATTTAGACATTCTCTTTTGAAATCTTGCAAGATAAGACAAAGCATGAGATTTATGGCATTTAAAAAATCCTTCCGTTGTACTGAATTTTATGACCATAACTCTGTTAGGAATTGTGAAAGCCAATGGGTGGTGCTTTGACGATAACTAAAGATGTCCATTTTATACTGGGTTGTCCCATTCATAAAGACATTTCTGATATAAGTTCTCTGCGATCCAATTATAAAACATTTATTTAAAAAAAAACAATGAAGGAGGAATGAAACAATAGTCAACAACTGAATGGCAGGCTGAGAATCATCAAAATTTTGCTAACTATAATATTATATTAAAATATGTTAAAATGAAATTATATGTACCATTTAAATTAGAGGAATTGCTTCTATCTTGGCTACTTCCATCAATGAAATGACTGATGGAAGCTAAAATTACTCAATTTCCATCAGGCTTCCTTGATGGAATTGAATTTTCTGAATTGTCACCACATAATCCAGAATTGAAGATAGGATCTCCCATCTTCCAAGACTTTTCAATAGAACACAGATGAGAAAAACTCCATAAGAATCTCATTGTATGAGATTCAAACATTGGTGTGTTAAAAAATGATATTGTCATGATTCCAAGAATTACACTCAATTTATCAAAAAGTGAAGACGTACTTCTTCAGCATAGTTCCTCATTCATTCATTCATTCATTCATTCAATTTTTATTGCCACCCAATTCAGTCAAGTGTTTGTTCTCACTATACATAAAGCACAAGGACAACCCAGGGGTGAAATGCAGCAGGTTCTTACAGGTTCTGGGGAACCGGCAGTGGAAATTTTGAGTAGTTCGGAGAACTGGCAAATACCACCTCTGATGGGGTGGGAATGGAGATTTTGCAATATTCTTCCCCCAGGAGTGGGAAGGGAATGGGAATTTTGCAGTATCCTCCCTATTGACAGCAGCCAATAGGATACATTTCTTGCACAGGAACAGGAAGCTCAAAGGCAAAGCACAAAAGAGGGTGTATATATGTGTGTGTGTCTTTCTCCCCACTTGGAATTGAACCCAGATGGACATTTCTTCCAACAATGGTAAGCCATCAAGATTCAAGTTAACAACCAAAAGCCACACACAGCCAGACACTACATAAATACTACTCACAGAACAGCCCAGTCCCCTGAGGATGGGCTCCATCACGATTCCAAAAGCTTGGAAGAATAAATCTCTGGTCATGATGACCGACTCAGATGGAATTCTGCAAGGTAAGCTCTTTCTCTAGTATAAAGTAAAGGTAAAGGTTACCACGCCCATATGTGCTAATTCTTCCTGACTCTAGGGGGCGGTGCTCATCTCTGTTCAAAGCCAAAGAGCCAGCGCTGTCCGAAGACGTCTCAGTGGTCATGTGGCCGGCATGACTAAACACTGAAGACACACAGAACGCTGTTCCCTTCCCACCAAAGGTGGTTCCTATTTTTCTACTTGCATTTTTTATATGCTTTCGAACTGCTAAGTTGGCAGAAACTGGGAAAAGTAAGGGGAGCTCACTCCGTTATGTGGTGCTAGGGATTCAAACTGCCGAACTGCTGACCTTTCTGATCGACAAGCTAAGCGTCTTAGCCACTGAGCCACCACATCATTTCAAATAAATTCGACCTGGATATCATGAACCATTTGGACCACAATCGGACAATGATTGGCTTTCAATCACATAAAGATGTAAGAGTCAGAAAACTTACTGATGCAGGTCTTGTTGAATTTGGGGTTCTCCTGTGGGGACCCCTTCAGTCGGCACTGGAACCGGTGCTGCCAAAATTCCTGAAACCATGGGTTTCGCTGGTTGGTTTCTGGCTGAAGCTTCAGGTAATAATCATCAAACCATTTCACACCTGGAGACTGGAGCTTGATTGTTATTCCACCGGCAGCTTCGCGCTGGTAGCCATCTGTCACATCATACCTGTCGGCCCAGCCATCACTGCAGAGATTTTAAAAATAATAATAATATAAGGAGAAATGTTTCTGTTTATGGAGAAGGCCTCCTTTGAACCATGAAAGGGAATTGCTGACATATTCTTGGCAATAACCAGGGGATCTGAAGTTAACAAGGGCTACGGAGCAGACAAAGAAGACATAGAAGACGCATTCTATTCTTCTTAAGCCTAACAAATCCTTCAATTTGTTCTTATATACCTCCCCACTGGCACAGGCAATCCTTTTTATGGATAAACTAGTCAATAATCCAGCGTTGCCCGGGTTTTTATTTATAGGGGGGAAATGTCCGGACCAAACGTAATTTCTAATGTTGGATTTTCCCCCTTACCAGAGGGAACCCCTTTGTGGAGTATTGTGGAGCCATTACCATGGCAACTCCACTGTACAGTAGAATCTACTTTACGACAGTACAGTAGAAGTCATTTTGAGGCACAACAGGCTGTATCTTAACAAAACACACAACCTGAGGGATGTTAGGGGTATCTTACCCCCCACAGTATTTGTTTCCAGAGAGTAAGTCATCTGTGTACCAAGTTTGTTTTAAATTACTCGAGGTGTTACAGAGTTATGCTGGAATATACACACACATAGCCAGTTTATATATATACGTATGTATATATGTATATATGCATATATGTATATATGTACATACATACATACGTACATACGTACATACATACATATGTATGTATTGGGGCATACCAGGGGTTGTGACACTAAATATATACCTTCTTCCCTGGCTTCAGCTGATAAGGAGGAGGACCTGTGGCTTAATGGCTAAGACGTCTGCCTAAGATGTAATACAGCACAGGTTCGAATCCCAGTAAAGGTATCGCTAGCTGATGAGAGCTAAATAGCTTGAAATAGATCTATACTAGTCTCCCTTTATTTATTTATCAGCACAAATACAACATACATACATACATACATACATGCACACACACACACACACACACACACACACACACACACACACATATATATACAGGTTCGATTCCCAAAAACTTGGGTATGGCTAGCTGATGAGAGCTAAATAGCTTGAAATAGATCTATACTAGTCTCCCTTTATTTATTTATCAGCATAAATATAACACACACACACACACACACACACACACACACACACACACACACACACACATATATATATATATATATATATATATATATATATATATGATAGATAGATAGATAGATAGATAGATAGATAGATAGATAGATAGATAGATAGATAGATAAAGATTACTATATGACTCGATTTTAGTGAGCTTCTGCTGAAACTTCTGTGGCCGAACCTTCATTGAAATTCCTGGCTGATTCCCACATAAATCAGACAAATAAAGTAAGAGGGATTACTTCAGCCACCAATGAGAAATCTTGGAATTACTGGAAGACAACTTTGTCCAATAAAGCAACTGGTTTATTGCATGATGAAAATAATGTAACAGAGCAACTATTACTCCAAAGCTCTGATAGTCTATTGGGGCAATCAAAAGAAGGGCAGGAAATGAATTACATCAGCTCCAAATGCCTATGGAGATTATCATCCAGCTCATGGTTGTCCCAAAGGTACTTTATCAAGTGGCAACTGGACTTATTCTTTGAAGATGTTTCACTTCTCATCCAAGAAGCTTCTTCAGCTCTGACAGGATAGTGGGAATGGTAGGATTTATAGTCCTTGCAGACAGCTGGTCATATGCATTATTTTGGAGAGTAGTTGAGGCCACTTGGAGGTTTATTTGTGTCCTCAGGGTCACTTGAGTACTGCAACCCACCCATTTCCTCCAGACCATTGGTTTGAAAGAGGGGGTCAAAGAGGCCATCTTAAGAGTGAACAGCCCCCTCTCAACAGAGCAGGAGAGACAGGACATCACCTATCTCCAGTTCACAACACAGTCCTTTCAGCAACTCCAAGAAGGTTTCACACCCACTTGCACTACTCAGGTGATTCTGAGGACACAGACAAACCTCCATAAGGCTATGCATGCAATTATTTTTGACAAAAAAATGGCCTGTTTTTTGTTCGTTTTTGCCCCCCAGGAGCACTCTGCAAGCCCCCCAAGGGTATTCATGCCTTTGTTTTGAAAAAAAAATGGGCCCATTTTTGCAAAAAATGGACCATTTTTGGGAGATTTGCAGAGCACAAAAACTCCCCCCCCCTTTTTGGAAAGCTCTTTAACTGATTGATGAGAATTACATTGATTAAATGCTGTGCCAGCAGAAACAAAGTCTTAGGTGCTGCTGATTGTCAGCAATTTCCTTCTCCAGCACATGGATAAATACACCTGGAAACATCTACCTACCCACCTACTCTCTCTCTCCCTACTTACCTACTGTATTTCTCTCTCTCTATCCCTCTACCTACCTACCCACCTACCTACCTATCTACCTACACACACACTCTCCCTACCTACCTACTGTATTTCTCTCTCTCTATCTCTCTCTATTTCTCTCTCTATTCCTTTTTATCTACCTACCTAACTACTCTCTCTCTCCCTACCTACCTACTGTATTTATCTCTCTCCCTCTATCTACCTACCTACTTCTTTTTTTAATTTGCCTCTTCAAAACCTTGGTGCGTCTTATACTCCGGTGCTCCGAAAAATACGGTATAAGCTGAGCCTATTTGTGAAATCTCTACTGATCCCTATACAAAGTTTCGCAAGACTATTTGATCAAGCTGGTGAAAATTGTGATTTTTTTTAGAGCAACCCAACTGGCATAGATAGGATCAAGGAGGACTACCTTATACAGAATGCAAATAAGAAACTGAAGATGAGGATGACCATGAAGATGAAGATGGAGTTGATGAGTGAAGGCCAGGATGAGGATGATTACTACAGCTTGTTCCGGTTGCGTACGCTGATTCTTCCGGGGATCACTGTAGTACAAAAAAATAGCGTTTCAACACAAACACTGTTCAAAATCATACCATAATGAGGCTCCATATGGGTAGAGTCACCACTTCTAGTAAGGCAACCTGGCCCCAATCTGGCAACCTTGAGATGTATTGGGAAAGTTAGGATGGGAAAATTAAGGTTAGCAATTCCAAGGGTGGGATTGAAAATTTTTAGCAACCACTTGTCCGCCCAGGTGCTAGGGGCATGGCCTAGTCAGCTTACTGCAGCAAGGTGGGGCTGTGTCCGTTTTTATCCTCCCCAGGCTCCGGAGGCTTTATTTCAGCCTCTGGGAGGGCAAAAATGGCTTCCCCATGGCTGTATCTGTGTCTGTTTTACCCTCCCCAGGCTCCGGAGGCTTTATTTCAGCCTCCGGGAGGGCAAAAATGGCTTCCCCATGGCTCCGGAGGCCCTCCAGTGGCCGGAAATTGACCCATTTCCAGACTTCTGGTACTTCCAGTACAGTGGTGGGATTCAAATAATTTAACAACCGGTTCTCTGCCCTAATGACCAGCTGGGTAGGCCTGGCTCAGTGGTCATGTGACCGGGTGGGCGTGGCCAACTCAACGTCACTCATGTCGATGGGCCCTTTGCCTTAGCTGTTACAATGTAATAAGGGTTAACTCTAAGACAGAAACTGCCTTAGAGGGGCAATTTCTGTAATCAGAGCAATAAATATTAGGCTAGAAACAATACCAGAATGTTTCTTTCCTGCCTTCCTTACAGGACTAGCCCTGTAAAGTGGAAAAAAAACAAAATGAGATTTCTTCCCACAACCGGTTCTCCCGAATAGGTGTGAACTGGCTGAATCCCACCACTGTTCCAGTAGGCCCATTTTTCGACCTCCCAGAGTCTCCGTACAGGCCCTGCACTTACCTGGCATGATGAATGGGCCACGTGGAGACTCCTGGGAGGGGCTGGGCAGTGTGGGTGGGGTCAGCCAGTCCTTGTAACTACCGGGTCAGCGAACAAGATTAAAATTAACATCCGGTTCGCCTGAACTGGTCCAGACCAGTTGAATCCCACCCCTGAGTAATTCTAGCTAAGATTTAGCATATCTGGTGGTTCTCAGATTGGGTTAAAAAGGTAAAGGTTTCTCCTCTCCAATCGTGTCTGACTCTAGGGGGCAGTGCTGAGCTCTGTTTCTTAGCCGAGGGAGCCAGCATTTTCTGAAGACACTTCCATAGTCATATGAGCAGCATGACTATCACCATGGAGTATGGAACACTGTTACCTTCCCACCGAAATGGTACCTATTTATCTACTTGCACTTGCATGCTTTTGAACTGCTACGTGGGCAGGAGCTGGAGCAAGTAACAGGAACTCACCCCATCATGTAGCACTTGGGTTGCGAACCAGGGTCTTTAATTGCTAAGCCATCACACTCATTCATGAAATTACACTTGAACGGAACCCAAATGGACTCACCAAATTGTCTGTTCTGTTTTTGGGCAGAAAATGAATGAAGAGAGTTGACCTTTTCGGTTCACCGACAAAAGAGCGAATGACAAAAGCGCGCCCGACTAAACCGCGGTGACAAAACCGCAAGTTCTAAAGCGCGCCGACGAATGAGCGCTGAAGCGCGGCGACAACAGCGCGGCGACAGAAGCGTGTTGTAAACCTAACCCTAACCCTAACCCTAACGCTAAACCTAACCCTAACCCTTACCTTAACTTAAATCACGCTTCTGTCGGCGCGCTGTTGTTGGCGCGTTGATGACGTCACATTGATGACGTCGTGGTTTTAGCGCCGTGGTTTTGTCGGCATGCTTTTGTCGTGCGGGCATTTGTCGGGTCACGGACCTTTTCATTAGTCTTTTTTCTTTTAAAGGAAGAGGATAAATTCTTCAGTTGTTTCTTGGGAGTGAGGTTCATCATTTAAAGTGGCAATAAATCAATTGTTTTCCCACTGACTCCCCCCCCCCCCCCTTGTTGCCAGTGTAGTGGTAGCAAAAGATCGTTTTATTATTATTTATCCTTTTACATATAATCATTTCCATTCTCTCCTGGGCTACAAACAAAGCATCATTCTGGGATATCGTAGGAGTAAATGACTATCTGTCAGAAAAAGATGATGGAGAATAAATAGAGAGCCTCAAGTGGCTTCTTTTGGGAAGGGAAGGAGGAGGAGAAAAATAAACATTTTGGGCATTTTTTAGAAAGGAAAAGGGGAAAAAAGAATGAGAAAAAAAATCAATTGCAACTCTGTTTTAATTGTGGAAAATGTCAGCTGCAGAGACAAGGAAATTGAAGACAATCACTAATGGAACTGAATATGGATTTTCAATAGATCCTTTGGATAAGATGTTGCATATTAAAATGCTGATAGATTAAAAGATTAATGGATTGACTGACAAGAGAGATATGATTTTTAATGGATGATAGCTAAGCAGTATTTGAATTCAATCAGGACAATGAACTAACATTGTTAACCACAGAATCCTAATAACAATTTCTGGCAGTGATATTGTAAGAATCAAAATGGTGCTAATGACGGAAACATTGAGAACTTTCTTCCCGTGTGTGTGTGTGTGCGCGCGCGCGTGCACACACACACTTCACTTCCTCGCGCTTCCTGTAACAATCATTCTAGCTGGTGCACACAAGTCCAAACAACTGGGAAGCATGAGCATATATCGACAAATAACAACATCTGCACAACGATGTCATCATACATCAATTCTGCTACTTGTGTATCTTCATAAGACATCAGGCCATAAGTACCTAATGGCAGAATCTATGTGATGAAGTCATTATCACCTCGGTGGCGCAGTGGTTAGAATGCAGTATTGCAGGCAAACTCTGCCCACAGCCAGGGGTTCGATCCTGACCGGTTCAAGATGGGACTCAGCCTTGCACCGTTCCAAGGTCGGTAAAATGTGGATTGTTGGGGGCAATAGGTTGACTCTGTAAACCGCTGTAAAAGCACCATGAAGCGGTATATAAGTCTAAGTGCTGTTGCTATTGTCACCATACAACTACCGCAACATTCGATGAGAATTAAACTCATTGTTTTTTTAATCCCTTGCAAGAAATTTCAGAGGCTTACATCATGATTTTATTTTGTCACAGTTAGCTATTAGCCTGTCACAGTTAGCCTCTGCCAACACATCTGGAAACTATTTGTTTGGCGGGAAGAAGAGAAAGATCTGGACTTAGTCCAGAGGATCATTCAATTCGGAGATACCCATCGGATGGACAATCCACAAACTTCCTACACAATTTACTCTATCTTTCAGGATTGTTAGGATTATAAAATGAAAGGGAAGCTCTGTTCATCACTGTGTTATACATCTATTTTTAAAAAGAAGGCCTAGGGGGAAATCACCAGAAAAAAAGATCATGTCACTTTTAATTCACTGCCTCTTGAAGCTCTACTACACATTTTACCAGCATGTTTACTAGCAGATGACAGAGTTATTGTATTTATTTAAAAAGGACAAGGTTTTCCCCAGATAATTACCTTTGAAATGGGAGAGACGTTTTAGATTTGCTGACTGAAATAAAGACAATGGAAGAAGAGACATTTTTCCCTATTTAATTTTTCTTTTGAGAGAGATAATCTTAAATGTAATGTTGGCCTCTTTATTTAATTGTTCAATTTCTACTTTATTTATTTGTTTGATTTTCATTTATTCGCTCATTCAATTTCCATTTACTTATTGAATATTCATTCATTTTCTATTTCTTTTATTTATGCAATTTCTTTTACTTTATTCCTTTTTTCTTTATTCATTGATTCAATTTCTATTATTTCCTTTCTTTATTCACCATTTCTTCATCTATTTCTTTTCTGTATTCAATTTCCATTTTTCTCTACTCAATTTTTATTTATTCATTGATTCAACTTCTATTATTTCCTCCCTTTATTCAATTTCTATTTATTTTCCTTATTCAATTTCCATTTCTTTTCTTTATTCAATTTCCATTTCTTTTCTCCATCCAATTTTTATGTATTCATATATTCAATTTCTGTGGGCGGGTACCTGCCTAAATCAAGCAAAGATGGCAATCTAGCAAAGTTGCTAACTGCGTGCATGATATAGCTATTTCCACTGTTACGGTAAAAAATGAGTTAAATATGAAATGCTTTTTACAGCAGATAATACAGGGAGAGCTCTGTGTACTTTGAGCTGGCTACTTTTCTGCACACTGCTCAAAAATATAGGTAGTTCTTGGCTTACGATCACAATTGAGCCCCAAACTTACGTTCCTGTTCTGTTCCCCCCCCTTCCGGCTCGTTAACAAACGCAGGCAGGCAACTTAAAAGGAAGGCTTTCTTTATCAGTTCTCAGTTCAAACTGGCTTCGAGCCCAGAAATAACATAAACACAAATCTCCGATAAGAATTCAAAACAAAAGCTCTTACAAACGCTGCACTTCTTCCACCGTCTCCACGGATCAGGTTTACATGAAACACCAAAGCACTTATCCAAGTGTAACAAGCATAAATCACAATTAATCTTCAAGCAATGCTGTACCAAACACGGCACACACGAAGGAACGACGTTGACTCCAGTGACTGGGGCGTGGCAGCATCCATCCTTTTATCTCCAAACTTCCTCCCACAAGCCCCAGCTGCATACTGAATCTTGTATCTCGAAAAGACTCTCAGCAGAACTCCTGAGTCACAACACGTTCCTAACTGAGAAATTTGTGAAGTGAGTTTTGCTCCATTTTATGATTTTTCTCGCCGCATTTGTTAAATCAATCACTGCAGTTGTTAAGTCAGTAACACGGTTGTTAAGTGAATGTGGCTTTCCCATATAAGTTTTTCTTTTCCGGGCAAGGTGTTTCCCTGCACAGACTGGCCAAGAGACAGGATGGAGCTGTCAGTGTCCGATAATAGCAATAGCAATATAGCAATAGCAGTAGACTTATATACCGCTTCATAGGCCTTTCAGGCCTCTCTAAGCGGTTTACAGAGAGTCAGCATATTGCCCCCAACAATCTGGGTCCTCATTTTACCCACCTCGGAAGGATGGAAGGCTGAGTCAACCCTGAGCCGGTGAGATTTGAACCGCTGACCTGCTGATCTAGCAGTAGCCTGCAGTGCTGCATTTAACCACTGCGCCACCTTGGCGATAAGACACACAGCCCAGTCTGCCCCATCCCCAACCCCATCTGCTACCCCCAAATTGTGCCCCATCGCAAGACACACATCTTACCAGAGACTGGCAGCTCTGTTGAGTTCCTCACCGTTGTGTCCAGGGAAGCACCTTGTAAAAAAAACCTTCTCGGGAGTTCGAGAAGTTTGATTGAACTCGCGAGAAGGGTGTTTTTTACATGTTTCCCAATGCCGAGGAATGTGATGGAGCTGGAAAGGTAAGACACACGTCTCGCTTCTCACCTGCCAGAAAATAATAAGACCCCCCCTTATAATAAGGGCAAGGCCATATTTTGGGGGTCAAAAGAAAATAAGATCCTGTCTTATTTTCGGGGAAACATGGTGTGTGTGTGTGTAGGTGTGTGTGTGTGTGTGTGTATCAGCTAAGCCAGGAAATAGGTACGTATTGTGTCACAACCCCTGGTATGCCCAAATATGGGAGAGAGCATACTGCTTCCCTTTTCTGTCTATCGGCTCACTCTGGGAGCCATCCAGGCAGAAAGCCATTTTTTTTATGTTGCCTTGTTACATTTGTGTTGCATTTGTGTTGATAAATAAATAAAGGGGAGCCTGTGGCTTAGTGGCTAATATAACTGCCTAATATGTAATACAGCCCAGGTTTGATTCCCAGTAAGGGTATGGCTAGCTGATGAGAGCTAAATAGCTTGAAATAGATCTATACGAGTCTCCCTTTATTTATTTATCGGCACAAATGCAACACAAATGTAACAAAGGCAACATAAAACAAAATGGCTTTCTGCCTGGATGGCTCCCAGAGTGAGCCGATAGACAGAAAAGGGAAGCAGTATGCTTCCTCCCATATTTGGGTATACCGGGGGTTGTTGCACAATACACACACACACAGACACACACACATTCTTGTAATCTGCCTTGAGTTGCTATGTGTGAATAGGCAGCAATATAAATTATTAAGTAAGTAAGTAAGTAAGTAAGTAAGTAAGTAAGTAAATAAATAAATAAATAAATAAATAAATAAATGGCAGTTTCAGAGGGAACCAGGATCTCAAATGTATCCCAGATATTCCGTTCTAAGTATTCCATTAATACACCCATGATAGCAATAGCACTTAGATTTATATACTGCCCCACAGTGTTTTACATCAGTCTGATCAATTTACAGTGTCTGCCTATTTTCCCCAACAATCTGGGTCCTCCTTTTACTGACCTCGGAAGGTTAGAAGGTTGAACCAACCTTCAGTCGGTCAGAGTCGAACTCCTGCCTGTAGGCAGAGTTAGCTTGCAATACTGCATTCTAACCACTGCGCCACCACAGCTCTATAACAGAAGGGGACTCAGGGAATCTCCCAACTAAACCGAAAGTTCTTCCTGCTTTGTAATATATGGTGGTTAACCAAGATGGGGGAAAAAATATAAAAGGAAAGAAGAGTCTCATTAACGCTGGCCTGCTGGCCTGGAAGTCTCCTGCAAATGGAATCCATGATTCCCACTTAAATTGTTCCAAAATAGAAGTGTCATAACTCCTTCACACCCCGGAAAACCCAATTTGTTTCATTTCCCACACAACATGTCCATAATTGTATCTCTGGCGCTATTCTTCTTAGCACTGATTATGGTTATATCTACTCGAGTGATGAAATGGTCTGCCAGGAAGCTGGAGGAGATGGGAGAAGAGTGTGTGAACATTTCATTGGTGTTGTTGTTGTTGCTGTTGTTATTGTTGGCTTGAAGATTTACAGCAGCTGCCATCTGTGGAATGATTTTTCTATTAGATAGCCAAATATAATTCTGATAGATGAAATTTGAGGACGTTCGGCAATTCGTTCTTGAGTATTTACTATAATAAAGAGATTCCAGAGACAGCCCCTGAATTAGAACAGGATGAGTAGCATGAAAGAAGTGGGCCATTTAACCAATGGACCCGTTTTGTTGACGGCCTCAAAGAGACATGGGAGGCTGACTCTGGAACAAAGGAATATGTAAAAAAAATGGAATTAACAGCTTTTCTTGTTATAGCAGTCAACTGTTCTGCATTGAAAATGTAGCGGAACATATCTTTCTGTTCTGACCCCCAATTTACAGACTCCCACAGATAAGAGATACAATACACACAAGAGCTTCTCCACATTGGTATGAACGGTTGTGTCCTGCAAAAGGTCTCCTCCCTCTGGATTTAAAATTAATTTAGGAAAAACCAAAATATTAGCAATGAATATGAATACCAAACAGAAGGAAGAATTGGGAGTGATGTTAGGATGTGAGGTTGTTAAAAAAGTCAAATATCTTGGAGTTAATATTTTAACTTCAAATGGGAAATTATACAAGCATAATTATGAACCACTCTGGCATAGTATACAAATGGAGATGAAAAGGTGGGAGAAACTGCATTTATCTTTGCTGGGAAGGATAGCGGCAGTGAAAATGAATATTTTACCAAAATTTTTATTTTTGTTTCAAATGTTACCAATACTTAAAGGAGATGCGAACCTTTTAGAATGGCAGAAGGGTATCAACAAATTTGTATGGGCAGGAAAGAAGCCGAGGGTTAAGATGAAAATAATGCAAGATGTACGTGAAAGAGGAGGATTGAAATTACCAAATTTAAAATTATATTATGATGCAGTGGCTTTATCTGCAATTAGTGATTGGATCCATTTAACCAATGACAGAATATTGAATATTGAGGGACATGATTTGGTATATGGTTGGCATGCTTACTTGTTATTCAACAAAAAACTGGATAAGAATTTCAAAAATCATATTTTAAGAAATGCCTTATTGCGGGTTTGGAAAAAATATCAACATAAACTAAATGACAAATTGCCCATGTGGGCAATTCCTAGACATGCAATTGAAAATATGAATATAGAACAAAAACACGATAGAACCACTTATAGACAACTTCTTAATACAGAAAGAGGGGTGCTGCAATTAAAATCCTTAGAGGTACTTAAAAAAGAGAAGGTAGTTCAAACGTGGTTTCAGTATGGCCAATTACAGGCCAGGTGGAAAATAGACCAAAAAATAGGTTTTGTAATAGCTGAGGATAACTTGTTTAAACAAATAAGAGATCAAAGTTTAATGCACATAAAGAGGATATATAATGTATTAGTACAGATGGACTCAGAAACCGAAATGGTTAAAGATTGTATGATAAAATGGGCTCAGAATATTGAAGAACCTATAATGTTGGACACATGGGAAAAAATATGGGTAAGAAATGTAAAATTTACACAAGCACAAAATTTGAGAGAAAATTTTTATAAGATGTTTTATAGATGGCACTTAGATCCCCAAAAGCTTGCTTCTATGTATTCAAATGTTCAGCCTAAATGTTGGAGATGTGGTTCTTTCGATGCTACATATTTTCATATATGGTGGACATGTCGTAATGTTAAGGCATTTTGGATAAAAATTTGGTGGATCCTGCAAAATATCTTCAAAAAAAGGATAAAATTCACTCCCAAACTGTTTTTACTAGGTATATGTACTGACTTTGTAGCAGTAGAGATTAATTTGGTTCTGTACTTAATAACGGCAGCAAGACTTTTGGTGGCGCAATACTGGAAGAAGAAAGACCTGCCTACAATTCAAGAATGGACTTTAAAGGTTACAAACTTAGCCGAAATGGCGAAAATTTCAGCATATCTTAAAGAACATTCAAATGAGAAGTATAAACGAGACTGGAAAAAATGGATTGATTATATACAAAGCAAATACGGGACTAGGAAATTCCAGATAGCTTATGCTTAAAATTAGTAATAACGTAAATTGTTAAAAATTTGGGTAACAGCAAGAAGCTGAGTTCAATGTAGAGATATTTTAGACTGTGATTGTCAAAAGTTATACCATGTATGGGCTCTGGGAAGTCGGGGGGAGGGAAGGGAGGCGGGGATCTAGGGGGAGGGGGGGAGGGGGGAAATATAATATGTGTTAAATTTTAAAGCATGATTGCACTTGTATACTGTGGTTTTTATTAATGTTAGTGTCAAAACAGAACAAACTGAATATATCGGAAAGTAAGGGATACCGAAGGGAGGAGCTGAATGAAAGAAGAAGGAGAGTAGAGAGAGTGAGAGAGAGGAGGAGGAGAAGGAAGGGAGGGAATGGATTAAGAGAGGGAGTGATAGGGTTAGGGTTAGATAGAGGGGGAGGGGAAGTAGGTGTAGAGGGGTATGAGAGAAGGAAGAATGAAAGTTGGAGGGGGATGAAAGAGGGTGTATGGTGGGCTAAGGCGGTATATTGGGTTTGTATTGTAGGGGGCATTCTCTATAAAAGCGAGGGCTGTGTTTATTACTCAATGTTATATGCCTCGGTTGCACAGTAAACATGTGATTGTATAGAATGAAATGGAAATAAAAAGATTTGTACCTCAAAAGGTCTCCTCCCAAAGTCTCTTCTTATATACTCTCTTGGGAGGAGCCAAGCCACAACCACCTGGGCTTGATTATCTCTTATGAGTCTGTCTCCGTAACTGCTGCCTCAGTTTCTCCGCCCCTTTCTGCCTGGCGTCAGGGACAAACTCCCTTTGATCTTCACCACTGCTCCATGCCTCAGGCGCCTCCTGGTGGCCAACCAGCCTCTCTGGTCCCTGATCGGAGTCTGAACCCTGCCCAGGGTCCTCCACATCCTCCAGAGGCGACTCATAGGGTCCCTCGCTATTGGAGTCCATCGGCAGCTCCAACGGCTCCTGCTGGGCCACAATATCTTTCTATCCACTATCAATGTCAGAACAGGAATATGGCCTATATCTGTGTTGGCAAACCTATGGCACGTGTGCCCAAAGTGGCACACGGAGCATGTTGCCTGGCTTCATTGTCAGAACAATTAATCACCAGAAGTTGTTCCCATCCCTGGGAGTTTTTAAGAAGAGATTGGACAACCATTTATCCAGGTTGATATAATGTCTCCTTCCTGAACAGAAGGTCAGATTAGAAGTCCTCCAAGGTCCCTTCCTCTCCTATTCATCAATATTCTATGCATTTTGATCCCCTTTCCCTGGCAATAAACCAAACTAAGGAGGCTTTGCGAGACTCTACCATTTGTGGTTGTGTGTTGCTTTTGGAGACTTGATAGCAGTGGATTCAGTAAACCATGTGTGATGTAAATCCAGCCTCTGGGAAGAAGGAGAGCAAACTGGGGACCAAAACCCCAGAGCATCTGAAGGAAAACTTGAGTCCTGAATCGGGGTATTTCCTTTCGGAAGTAAGCACACAACATCTGATGTGTGAGCTCATGCGCAATCAACGCATTCAAAATGCTCTGCAGAAATGCAACATTAGCTCCCTGCGTTTGACTCAGATTCAGCCAGACAATAGGATCATCAAAATTCAATTTGGCAAGTCTCTACAGGAGGGGAGGGGAAAAAATGGGTTGCCAGCATGGATTTGTTAAGAGAAGTCCTTGCCAGAACCATTTAGTTTCTTTTCTTGACAGCAGTTGAATGTTACAGTCGGGGAAAGCAACGGGGAAGAGGTTAGGTGATCGTGTGCCTTAGTCTGTTAAGTAGCATCAGAGCAAAAGGCTTCTTCAGAATAACAGAATAGCAGAGTTGGAAGGGAACTTGGAAGCCCTCTAGTCCAATCCCCTGCTCCAGCAGAAGACAAATGGCAGTCCATTCTCGTCTTCAAAACCACCAGTGTTGGAGTACCTAAAATTTCTGGAAGCAAGGAATTCCACTGATGGATCATTCTCACTGTTGGGAAATTTCTTCTTAGTTTTAGGTCAGATCTCTCTTCAATAAATTTCCACCCGTTACTTCTTGTCCTGCCCTCAAGATGTTTTGGAGAATAGGTTGTCCCCCTCTTCTTTGGGACAGCCCCATATATTGGAAGACTGCTATCAGGTCACCCCTGCTGCTTCTCTTCATTATACTAGACATATCCAGTTCTCGCAACTGTCCATTATATGTTTTAGCCCTACCCCTCTAATCATCTGTGTTCTTCTCTGCACTCTTTACTCTGTTGCTCAGATTGGATAGAAGTGTTGGACAGAATCCTTACTCTGAATTTGGGCTAGGCATCTATCTTCTAGAAGATGGAGTGGTGCGATGGCCTAGAGGTGGCACTGTCATCTCACAATCAGGAGGCTGTGAATTCAATCCTAGATAGAGGCAGATATTTCTCTCTCTGGGCACAAAGAGAATATATCTGCTGAACAAAACTCTGCATTGGCAACCGGAAGGGCATCTGGCCATTAAACACTCAACTCCATTCAGTTGCCTTGAGTTCACCCCATTGCAAGGGATTATGGGGTCATTAAAAGACAAAATGACTGTGTCGAATCTCTTCTTAAAACCCTCTAGTTTTGGAGCATCTGCTACTTCTAGAGGAAAGTCATTTCACTGGTTAATTTTCCAAACAGAACATCAGGTCTCTGTCCATAAGAGTGCAGGACTAGGAACAGCTAAGATCCTATGCAGATCCTCCAACTCTCCATGCCATTGGTAGAGGAACTGTCACTGAGGTTAGACACAAACCACCCATAAGGGTGAGAAGGGATTCGTTTTCAAATATCTTTCATATACAATTTTTAAATTGTTGTGAGTCTTGCATTTGAGATGGGTAGCTGTTGTGGCCCAGTAGGAGCCATTGGAGCTGCCACCAGACTCCAACAGCGAGGGGCCCTATGAGTCAGCTTTGGAGGATATGGAGGACCTGGACAGGGTTCCGACTCTGAGCAGGGCGCAGAGAGACTGGTTGGCCACCAGGAGGCGCCTGAGCCTTGGACTAGTGTGGAGGAGACAAGGGAGTGTGATCCTGATGTCAGCAGTGAGTTGTTCCTGGATGCCCGGCACCGGAGAGCTAATAGGCATAAGGAACAGTTGCGCAGTTACAGGAGGTAATTGCACTCAGCTGGTGGTCATTAGGCTCCTCTCCAGATTATAAAAGGAATGCTTGTGCACACGCCCCTTTTGCAGAAGTCAACGCATTAATGAATGTTGGAGAACAGTATTGTGAGCTTGGCAGGCTGGATTGCTGCCAAGGCTTATCTCTGTTGGATTGCTGCTCAGGCTTGTCTGTGCCGGTTTGCTGCCAAGGATCTGTCTGTATGTTAATAAATTCTGTAAAGTATCTTTGACTCGGAGTGTGTTGGTGTGGGACCCCCCTCGGGTCAGAACAGGTAGCCATATAGATTAGTCATTCATTAATAGTGGGGATGAAAGAGGAAAATATGCCACCATGAGTTCCTGAAGAAAGGCAGGATGTAGACTGATGTGCAGGATGGAATAAGGACAGGTACAAAAAAAGGAACAAGAGAATTTATCTGATGCTAGCCCAAATTAGGAAAGGATAGAAAATTCACAGCTTTGTGCTTGGCATTTGAGGGATACCCCCTGCTTGCCCTGCCCATTCTTGGTCCCTAGCAGGGGTGGTATTCACTTACTTTCTTTACCGGTTTGAAAATGTGAGTGCATGCGTGTGTTTCACTCTAATGCGCCCCATCCACGCATGTGCTCGGCCTCCTGTGCATGCACTTTGATCTCGCATGTACAGCTTGCACACATGCGCATGGCTTGAAAATGAATGGACCCCTCCCTCCAAGATTTCCACTACCGGTTTGGGCGAATTGGTCCCGAACTGGCTGAATACCACCTCTGGTCTCCAGCCACCTAAAAGATCAAGTATGGACCTCTCAGCTATCCACAACTGGCATGAAAGTTTATTTTCAGATGTCGTACATTCCCGATTAGGAGAAGAGAGAGAACAGGTTTTTCAGTTTTGCCATGGGAAATTAGGGAACATGGGGGAATAAACGTCACACAGAGCATGAGCTCCTCTCCATAAGGTACACTAAAAGATTAAAGTGGGGAAGAGACAAGTCTTTATTTTCCCTTCAGCAACTTGCACACTTCTACACATGTTCTTAACAAGCTGGAACATGAACGCTTTTGTTTCTCGCAGTTTGCAAGGCTGCAATGTATACACCAAAAAAATCTACGTAAACCCTGAAGATGACATATGTGTAGTCCAGAAGTGGTATTCAGCCGGTCTGGACCGGTTTGCCTGAGCAGGTACCAGAAATCGCGGATGGGCTTGCCCACTCACCCCGGATCACTACTGCTGGTTCTCTCATGTGCCCGCTTTCTGCACGCACTTGATGCACTCTGTGCATGCATGCACAGTGCAATTAAAATTGTTCTGCGCATGCGCAGAACTGAAAAACAAGATGGCGGTGCCTATGGTGCCACCCAGGGAACCAGTTTGGGGGCATGGCAGCCATGGGTCGCTGACAGTTCCAGCAACCCAAACTGAGAAACCACTACCAGTTCTGCCGACCCGGTCCGAACATATAGGAATCCACCACTGATGTCACCCTTCTTTCTTTCTTTCTTTTTTCACTTTAATCTGTCAAGATTCTGTTTTAAGGCAAGCAAGAATAAAGCAACTACTTAGAAGTAACATCACACTTCATTCTTGGTACTTTGGGCCTGATACTTTACTTATCATGTACATCTTCCATTTGGTGTATGTTTTAATGGAAGTCCCGTGTGTGCATTCCTCCGTACATTTGCTATTTCATGATGTAGAGAACTAAGACGAAAGAATAAAAATGGACAAAACAAGTTTAAAGAAAATGAGGAAAGGAGGGAGGGAATTTAAAAAAATGAACTGATGGCTTTGGTTATCCAGTCATAGCTGCCATTTTGATTTTCTACCCTGGTTGATGCCCCTTAGGGAAAGTTTTTAAAAAAAGAAAAGCAAAACAGATATACAAAAATAAAAATAATCATATAGCATCTTGTTGTTAAGTAATAAATATTATGACAGGGGATAATCTTTCCTCTTACAAGGTTAATGATCCTCTTGGAAAGCATTGATGTTGCCGTTCAGTCATGCTACAAAATGTTATTTTGCAGAACTGTTTTCCCATTACGTCTCTCCCAAAAGCCAATTTCAGAAACAAATGATACACATTTGGCAGACAGGAGATGCCATCTGAAATGGCAAAGTGATGCTGTAACACCCGAAGTCTTATTCCCTTCACCTGGGTGCTTGACTTCCATTGTTATTGCTATGCATGGGTTACTCTAAAATGTCATCCATTTTCTGCCCTGAGGATTTTGTAAGTCAGACGTCTGTACTGACAAAATATCTCACCGCCGCATGGTTTTGTTAAAAACTGAATTTTGACAAAGATGATAGTGGTATTACCGTGTTTCCCCAAAAATAAGACAGGGTCTTATTTTCTTTTGAAACCCCCCCCCCCCAAAAAATAAGCGCTTGGCCTTATTTTCAGGAAGGTCTTATTATTTTTGAGGCACATGAGGCCCTTTAACCTTGGCCCATGGCCCATGGATCATATTTTATTGTACACCACCCAGAGTTCCTCTGTGAGGGAGATGGGCAGTTTTTAATTATGATAGATGATAGGTAGGTAGGTAGTAGGCAGATATTATGATAGATGATAGGTAGGTAGGTAGTAGGTAGATATTATGATAGATGATAGGTAGGTAGGTAGGTAGGTAGGTAGGTAGGTAGGTAGGTAGGTAGGTAGGTAGATAGATAGATAGATAGATAGATAGATAGATAGATAGATAGATAGATAGATAGATAGACAGAAGACAGAGAAATAGACAGCTTTACAGAATAACAGAGTTGGAAGGGACCTTGGAGGTCTTCTAGTCAAACCCCCTGCTCAAGTAAGGGACCCTATACCATTCCAGACAAATGGTTGTCCAATCTTTTCTTAAAAACATTCAGGGTTGGAGCACCCACTACTTCTGGAGGTAAGTTGTTCCACTAATTGTTCTCACTGCCAGGAAATCCCTCCTTGGTTCTAGGTTGCTTCTCTCCTTGATTAGTTTCCACCCATTGCTTCTTGTCCTGCCCTCAGGTGCTTTGAGGTAGGTAGTAGGTAGGTAGGTAGGTAGGTAGGTAGGTAGGTAGGTAGGTAGGTAGGTAGGTAGGTAGGTAGATAGATAGATAGATAGATAGATAGATAGATAGATAGATAGATAGATAGATAGATAGATAGAGGTCCTTTAACCTTGGCCCATGGCCCGTGGATCAGCTGATCCAAAGAGGACCGGAAGTTCTGTTTTTGGCACACTCTTGCCAGCCCTAGAATTGCTGGGCCTGCCTCTGTTTTTGTGGCCGCCACTAAGAGAAGGAGCGCGGTAACTAGCGTTTGCAGGAGCAGCCTCTGCAAGACCATTCCGTGTGGATGATAGGTGCATGTAGGGTGCATGGGGCATGTTCCCCCCAGGAAATGACAAGGACTGGCTGCACATGTGGTTCAATATTTTAGGAAAGGGCTTATTTGGGGGGGGGCTTATTTTAGAGCATGCGCTCAAAAGCCCGATTGCGCTTATTATCCCGGAAGATCTTATTTTCAGGGAAACAGGGTAACATCATACACCTGTGATGGCAAACCTATGCCAGAGGTGGCATGCAGAGCCAGCTGCTCTTCTGGATTCCGGGGCACTCCAGTGCCCATGAAGCTGGTCTTCATGGGCACTGGAGTGCTGGAAAGCTGCCCAAAAAACTGCCCGACAAATGTCCCCCAAAACCCAGCCTGAAAACAGCCCGAAAAACAGCCTGAAAATGGCCAAAAGAAATGGACTTGATGCCAAAAAGGTTCACCATCACTGTCATATACATAAATACATCTCCATGCAGCTTTTATATCACTCCCCCCACCTCTCGAAAAAAATCCGAATCCGTTGTTACAATCTGATTGGATGGCGCTAAATCATTCATTAAATTGCACCTGGGATTCCTTCTCCGGTAGCACAGCAATACAAAAATTATATGGGTCATAAGGCCAGCTTTTAATCACTTTCTCTACAAAGCAGCAGGCTTTGAGATTCAGAGCTGAAACGCTCCTGTCTCCAACTCTCCTCCCGGGCCCAATTTGCAGAGGAGATGTAAATCAAACGCAGAGGGCATGGACTGTATCTTCAGGCAAAGCTGATCAGATGCCCCGGAGAACAAATTGGCAACGGGGATGGACTCGGGATATAATGAAGTTCCCTGCTTTGTCTAATGGTAAACACTTCCATCAAATGCTCATTGCCATTGTTTTAATGTGTCAGGGAGGTGGAGCATTCTAAGGATTCTGAACAACGGCGGGGAATAATTGGATTATAAAGCTGAGCGACACTTCAATTTTCATTTATAAAAGGTATTTTGGAGTATTCAAAGTTCCAGGAACAGGCACTGATGGTTTAAAGATTGCAGGCAGGTGCTATGCTCATATTCTTGTGCCCTCTGAAGGACCTCTTGGCTCTAAAGCACTCCAGAGACCTACTGCACAGCCACAATACCTTGGCCTATTAAAGTATTGAAATATTGCACCATCTAAAGCATCACAAAGGGAGAAAGAGGTTGTAGGATTTTGTTGTCACCAAAACAAAACCAATTTATGGTCAATCTAACTGAGGGATTGAAGAATATAGAATCATGGGGCTGAAAGGGACTTCTAGAAATCTTCTAGTCCAACCCTTTACTCAAGGCAAGAGACCCTATGCCAGGGGTCGGCAACCCACGGCTCTGGAGCCGCATATGGCTCTTTCATCCCTCTGCTGTGGTTCCCTGTTGCCAGTCGGCTCCACAATTTCGGTTAGGACAGGTAGAGGAAAAAGGATGCCACACTAGGAGGAGACTCTATGGTGAGGGAACCGGACTTCTGGTCGGCTCCAGAATTGAACGGGGGGCTTCTGGTTAGGACCTTTGTGGCTCTTTGAGTGTTTAAAGTTGCCAGCCCTTATCCTATGCCATCTCCGTCAAATTGTCTAGTCTACTTTTGAAAACCTCCAGTGATGGACCACCCATAACTGCAGAAGGCAAGTGATTCCATTGATTAACTCTTCTCGCCATCAGAAAATTTCTCCCTACTTCTAAATTGGATCTCTCTTTAACAAACTTTCACCCATTACTTTCCTCTCCTACCCTCTGGTGCTTTGGGGAAAGAAATCACATTCTATAGTCACACACATTATCCTTTCTCCTCCAAGAATTTTAGAAGGGAAAAGAAGACATGGGATTACTGCAACCCATCGTTCCAAAATTTTGGATAACTCTTCCCTTTGTGAAAGAAGGACCTGCTTTTAAGATCCTTAAGATACAGAGCCGAGGTGGCACAGTGGTTAAATGCAGCACTGCAGGCTACTTCAGCTGACTGCAGTTCTGCAGTTCGGCTGTTCAAATCTCACTGGCTCAGCCTTCCATCCTTCCGAGGTGGGTAAAATGAGGACCCAGATTGTGGGGGCGATATGCTGACTCTGTAAACCGCTTAGAGTGGGCTGAAAGCCCTATGAAGCGGTATATAAGTCTAACTGCTATTGCTATTGCTATCCTAAATCCCAGGGTAGTTTTGAATTTCTTTTGAATATTTTGTAGTGGTTTCTTAGAGTTTCTTTTATTACTGCAGGAAGATGGATGGCGAAACATTTAGTTTCGTTCCGATTCCTGGCTTTACGATCTGAAAGCAAAGGGAACAAAACAACCACCACCACACAGGAAGAGTTGCTTTGCGATTTGTTCCCTCTGGAATGATGGGAAATCTCACCTGGCCCTCGGTGGGGTGATCTAAAAATTCAAAATGATGGCTGCAGCCAAGCAGTTGAAGCCTGAATGCTTTTTAATATACCTTTGTCTGTGTGTTGAAGGCTAAAAATGTGAAGGATCGCTGAGAGAAATGGGGTTATTCTTGAAAAAGAAAAGAACCTGACTCCATATTCACACTTTTCGTAACTCAAGCAGCACCTTTGTTAAGACTTTAAAATAGGACCTTATAGAAAGGGTTCATTTAAGGGAATAACAGGGTTATAATGTTGATTGAGAAATTCCAGGCCCCAATCAGCCTGACAGTACTAGAATCAGCCAGTTCAGTTTCAAGAAACTGTCATAATGGGATTGATTGTCTTGGTATGGCCCTATTATGTCCTTTTATGGTGAAAGAGGATGAGGTGAATTCCGTAAGGGGATTTTTGGTCTGGAAGTTGTTTGACAAGTAGCCAGAAGATTGTGTAACATTGACATGTAAGGGGGGTGGACTATGACTCCAAAATGTATTTAAGCCATGTATTCAAATCTATCAGACATTCTCTTTCTATCTTTTATGATTGAGAATCCTTTTGCAAAAGCTTATATACAATTATATATTCAATAAATGTGCTTTTTATTGTTCATGGTCTCCTTGTTCTTATATGAGAGGTTGTTTTCCCACAATTGCCTTTCTCCTGTTACGTCAACCTGACCCGTAAGGGTGGGAAGGCAGGGCATGTTACAAGTCCCATAAATTCAGGATTGTCATTGGATGACATCACAAAAAAAGGGCCTTCTAGGGGATGGCCCCTTCTCTGCGGATCATCATTCCCCCTGAATGGTTGGTCATCCCCATGCTGCTGCTTTTCCAAAAAAGGCCCTAAAAATGTGGCTTTGTTGTTTGTCCTGGGACCACAAATGGAAATGGAGATGACCAAACGGGATGGGTCAACCTGGCTATGGCCAACTCGCATTGGGTCCTCATTTTACCAACCTCGGAGGGACGGAAAGCTGAGTCAACCTTCCGGTCAGGATTGAACTACTGGTAGTTGGCAGAATTAGCCTGCAATACTGCATTCTAACCACTGCGCCACCACGGCTCTTAATACAAAAGTTAAATTAATTTTGACGCAACCATGGCCAGTAATAATAAAATAAGAAAGTCAATCCAGAAACACAAGATTTACAACAGTTTCAACAAAAACATGGCCACCAATAATAAAAGTATCTAAATGAATCAATTAATACAGCATTGAATTGTGTCCAATGTTTTTAATGTGTATTCAATAAAAACTTGTTTTTAATAGAATTGTGCCGCAGTGAGTTGTCCTGTGGCAAGTTGGCCATGGCGAGTTGGCTTCAGCGATTTGTCCTTGATCAAATGGCTATCTGATGGTATTTTTGTTGCCATGGGTGGGTGGGATAGGTATTTTTTAAAAGATTTGTATTATATATTAATAGAATTAATTAAATTAAATGTTGTAAGCCACCTATTGTTGTGGCCTGCCAGCAACCAACAGAGCTGGCAGCAGATTCGGAGAGTGAGGAGGTTGGGGAGGAACATGGGCCACTCCTGGAGTCTGGGGAAGGCTCTGATGAGGGCTCTGCGTTGGAGGCAGAGAGGGGACCAGGGCCATATGCCATTTATCAGCTGCCTTCAGAGTCAGACATCAGTGAGGCAGATGAACAGCTGGAGCCTCTTCCCAGTGTGCGCATGCACAGAGTTGCCAGACAAAGGGAACCACTAAAGAACAGGGATCGACTTGGGAGTAAGGCCACAGGTGGACAATTAATGACCCACCCAGAGGAAATAAAAGAGGAGCGAAAGGGGAGTGGAGTTTGCAGGAGACAATTAGTTCACTTAATTGGTTCTCTGAGACCCCTTGCCCAGTTTTGTAGATATTGGCCGGTCAGCTCTCCAAGCCAGATAAGGTCTGTGACTGTAAATCCCCCTTTGAAAGACTTTGCTGGATGTGAATGAGCAGAATTCACAGTAAATTAATAAAAGGGTTTTTTGGTGGGGGGACAAGGAGTTTGCTTCATGCTCTTGGGAAGCCTCGGTCAGAACCCCTATGTGTGATGGGCGACTACATTTTAAATTTGTTTCATAAATAAATATTACGCAGCCAATGGCCACTAATTTGTCCATGATACTCATGGATAGTTTGACAACAAAAGAGAAGAAGAGAGCTGGCTTGGTTTAGTGGTGAAAGTGCCAGGCTAAATGCCAGGAACCTGTGAGTTCTAGTACTGCCTTAGGCATAAAAGCTGGCTGGGTGTCTTTGGACTAGTCATTTTCTCAGTGGGAAAATGCTAGGAAGGCGGGGGGGATACAGTTTGACAATAAGAACAGCCTGATGGGGGAAAAAAACAATTTGCCAGAGAGGTGATGGGCTCTCTTTCACTAAATATACCCAGCCATCTGTTGAGAGGCTCTAAATTTGGATTCCTGCACTGAGCAAGGAGTTAGATTAATGACTTAATGGACCTTCTCAACTTCCTTAATTTGTATGATGTGCAGGACAAAGGAAACATGCTGGGCTGTGATTTCTTTCTTAAGGGCCTGATAACTCCATTATGGGCATATAAGGTGTGGCCTGGAACTGCACAATACCAATCTGGTTAGGATTGACACAATACCAATCAGCTGGGCCCTTCAGGCATTTTGGTGGGACATCCATAAATATTGAATGGCTCTTCCGCGTCCCTCATCCATGATAGATCAGGCCAAATACCTATCTAGTCTGTAATTGGTTGTTTGATAGGAAGATGTCTCCAAAGGAAGTCCATGAACAGGACATGAACTCAACAGCATCCTCGAGTTCCTGGTGGTAGAATATATTGGGACCATCAAGTGGCTCGGATAAAATGTTCCAGTGTGGAATACCTCCAGTGGTGGGTTCCAGATCCCGTTGCAACCAGTACGGTACAATGGGGCCGGATGCCCACCACATAAACGTGCGCACAGGCACACAGTACATGCATGTTTACGTACCGCCTGTGACGCTCTGCGATGCCTCCGCGATGCTCCAGCTGCTGGGTGGAGCATTGCACAGGCACCGTATGCTCTATGTGTCTGCACGGAAGCCCCGGAAACTTCAAATACCGGTAAGGAGCACAGGTGGGAAGGTGGGCTCTCCGGAGCACCATACCGGAATGGTACCTGGTGCTCCCGGCAGGCACCGGTATTCCCGTACCGGGGCGTACCGGTCGTAACCCACCACTAAATACCTCATATTTCAAGTCGGGTATTTATGGTGTGTTGCTTCACTCTGAAGAATAATCATCATATGTCTAGGGATTAACCATATCTTAGCCTAGATATGGGTTTCACCAACTGGCCTCTCTCTCTCTCTCTTTCTCTCATCTATCTATCTATCTATCATCTATCTATCTATCTATCTATCTATCTATATATCTATCTATCATCATCTATCTATCTATCTATCTATCTATCTATCTATCTATCTATCTATCTATCTATCTATCTATCTATCACCTCTAGCCGAGGTGGCGCAGTGGTTAAATGCAGCACTGCAGGCTATTTCAGCTGACTGCAGTTCAGCAGTTCAGCTGTTCAAATCTCACTGGCTCAGGGTTGACTCAGCCTTCCATCCTTCCGAGGCGGGTAAAATGAGGACCCGGATTGTTGGGGGCAATATGCTGACTCTGTAAACCGCTTAGAGAGGGCTGAAAGCCCTATGAAGCGGTATATAAGTCTAACTGCTATTGCTATTGCTATTGCTATTGCTATTGCTATTGCTATTGCTATCTATCTATCTATCTATCTATCTATCTATCTATCTATCTATCTATCATCTATCTATCTATCTATCTATCCATCCATCCATCTCTCTCTCTTTCTATCTTTCTCTCTCTCTCAATCATCTATCACTTCTCTCTATCATCTCTCTCTCTTTATCTATGATCAATGGACCATCTCTCTCTCTCTCTCAATCATCTATCTCTATCACTTCTCTCTATCATCTCTCTCTCTCTCTCTCATCTATCTATCCATCTCTCTCTCTTTCTCTCTTTCTCTCTCTCTCAATCATCTATCACTTCTCTCTATCATCTCTCTCTCTCTATCTATGATCAATGGACCATCTCTGTCTCTCTCTCAATCATCTATCTCTATCACTTCTCTCTATCATCTTTCTCTCTCTGACCAATTGACCACCCCTCCCTCTCAATCATCCATCTCTATCACTTCTCCCTATCACCTCTCTATCTATCTATCACCAACTGACCATCTCTCTCTCTCAATCATTGATCTCTATCACTTCTCTATCATCTTTCCCTCCCCCTCCCTCCCCCTCTCTGATATCTATCCATCCATTCATCATCTCTGTGTACAATCCAAAAAATAGTTCCCTTGCTGAAGGAATGAAGCATCTGGTCCTGATGCTACTCTCAAATGCACACCCTCATCCACCAGATGGGTTCACCAGGTTGACTCACTTCCTGCCACCATCTGTTCTCTTGGATGCTTTGCTTGTGCTAATTTTATACTGATGGTAACATCACATCATGGTAGAACATCCAAAAGCATCTGAGGTAAACTACATGAAGAAAGAAGAGGAGGCAGAGAAGAAGAGAGATGTTAAATGCCTCCCTGCCTTTAACCAGAGGGTTCTGGTTGAAGTGAGCACACCCAAGGTACATTTAACTAAATATTTGTTACTATAGTCCTTTGAAGTTCTGGTCAAATGAAGTAGTCTTGATTTATATGGTGTCCTTGAAGGATATGAGACAAAACAAAGTGTGTGCGTGTGTGTGTGTGCGTGCATGTGTGCATGGAGTATATATGATTTAGATATAGAGAGATGCAGGGGTGGGCTTCAAAAATTTCAACAATGGGTTCTCTGCCCAATTGCTGGGTGGGCATGGCCTAGTTGACCTCCTGCACCACGCCCGGGGGGGGGGATTTTTTCCTTCCCCAGTCATCAGAAGCTTTCCTTGAGTCTCTGGGAAAGTGAAAACTGCTTCTCCCAGGCTCCAAGGCCCTACAGAGGCCAGAAACCGGCCTGTTTTTGACCTTCCAGAACTTCCGGAAGGCTCATTTTCCCGCCTCCCCAAGCCTCCATGCAGGCCCTGCACTTACCTCTCATCCAAAATGGGCCACGTGGAGACTTCTGGGAGGGGAGGGTTGGGGAGGGCAGGGCCAGCCAGGGATTTGGAGGTTCTCCGAACCGGCCATAACATTAACTATGAGTTCTCCCGAATCCAGACAAACCCGTAGCAGCCCACCCCTGGATAAATATAGGTATGGGTATAGGTATAGATATATAGATAGATAAGCTTTTTTAGATTGTAATACAGGGATTCAATACACTTCTGCTTTGTTCAAAGATACACAACCTGTCCTAGCCTTTATTCAAGGCAAGAAATGATTCAGAAAATGAACAAATGGCTCCATTGCCCTGAAATAAAATAATCATAAGCCCCAAGAGTCAACTGAAGAGCTTGTTCATCTAAGCAGGCTTCTGGCTGAATCTAGGTTTATTTCTTTTATGCATTTATTTGTTCATCGTATTTATGTAGCTGCCCATTGTACAAACATGACTCTGGGTGTCGTATAGTAAAAAAAACAAGCCATAAAATGAACAATATTAAAACATTCCATTTTTAAAAAAAATGTCTATTATTAAAAGTCTGGGAGAGAGCATACTGAATGTTATTGGGCTATTTGGGAGGGCTGGGATATGATCCAGATTTGAAGAAAATGATTCAACATGGATAATAGAATGATCTGCTGACAATTCCTTAAAGAAGTTCCTTTAATTCACGACTGGCATGGTTGCTCTTGTCTGTTGCTCCAATACCATTCCCAGGATCATGTGTATCAGGGGTGGGTTCCTGCCAGTTCTAACCTCTTCTATAGAAGAGGTTCCACAAATCTACTGTGCCATTTAGAACTGGTTCCAGCTCCCTCCCCCTGCCTATCCGCACATCATCAAGATGAAGAGCGAGAGGAGGAATTCTGGGAGTTGAGGTCTACAAGTCTTAAATTGAGGTTTCAGAGCTACCCTTTTTTCCCTGTCAATTAATAAGGAATATACTTGGAAAATTACAAAAGAGAAAAAACTAAATTGGCAGAGAAAATGAAAATGGAAAGGAGAGTTGCGTGCAACTGTCTCAGCTGTTTTCATCAGTTGGTTTCATTAATATACATTACAAGTTTGAACACCCCTGGGTTTTTTTTCCTAAAGGGTTAGGGGTGCGAGGGTCTTGTAACTTGACAGCTTTAAGACTTGCGTTCTTCAAATGTCAGAGTTTCTGAGCCAACATGACTGGAGGAGGAATTCTAGGAGTTGAAGTCCACAAGTCTTAAAGCTGTCAAGTTTGAACACCCCTGGGGTTTTTTTCCCTAAAGGGTTAGGGGTGCAAGGATCTTGTAACTTAACAGTTTTAAGACTTGTGTGCTTCAAATGCCAGAGTTTCTGAGCCAACATTTGGTTGCTAAGCAAGAGCGTTAAGTGAATTTCACCACATTTTATAAGTTGGCCACACCCACCCATTCACATGGCTGGCAAGCCACTCCCACCCAGTCACATGGCCAGCAAGCCACTCCCACCCAGTCACATGGCCAGAAAGCCACTCCCACAAAGCAGGCCACACCTACAGAAGAGGTTCTAAAAAACTTTGAAACCCACTACTGATATGTATTTGATTAAAGATAGCAATAGCAATAGCACTTAGACTTATATACAGCTTCACAATGTTTTTACAGCCCTCTCTAAGCAGTTTACAGAGTCAGCTTATTGCCCCCAACAATCTGGATCCTCATTTTACCCACCTGGGAAGGATGGGAGGCTGAGTCAAGTACCTTGAAGCAGTCAGGAACGAACTCCTGGCAGTTCAGAGTTAACCTACAATAGCAGTAGACTTATATACCGCTTCATAGGCCTTTCAGGCCTCTCTAAGCGGTTTACAGAGAGTCAGCATATTGCCCCCAACAATCTGGGTCCTCATTTTACCCACCTCGAAAGGATGGAAGGCTGAGTCAACCCTGAGCCGGTGAGATTTGAACCGCTGACCTGCTGATCTAGCAGTAGCCTGCAGTGCTGCATTTAACCACCGCGCCACCTTGGCTCAATACTGAATGCTAACTACTGTGCCACCAGAACTTCCTTCCTTCCTTCCTTCCTTCCTTCCTTCCTTCCTTCCTTCCTTCCTTCCTTCCTTCCTTCCTTCCTTCCTTCCGTCCGTCTTTCTTTTCCAATAGCACTTAGACTTATATACCACTTTATAGTGCTTTACAGTCCTCTTTAAGAGGCTTACAGAGTCAGCCCACAACAATCTGCGTCTTCATTTTACCCACCTCGGAAGGATGGAGGGCTGAGTCAACCTTGAGCCAGTGAGAATCGAACTGCTGAACTTCCAGCAGCCAGCAGTCAGCAGAACTACATCCTAACCATTGTGCCACCACAGCTCTTTTCTGGATGCCCCAGATTTGGCACATAGGTGTCTGCATGCTGTCCAGATTATATTTTTCTCTTCCAATTCAGAAGATTGCCCAAACTTATTGATTCAGAATTACGGGGTTGGAAAGGACCTTGGAGATCTTTTTGCCCAAACTGCTGTTCAAGGAGGAGGCCCCATACCATTGTGGACAAATGGCCATCCAATCTCTTCTTAAAACCACAGCTTCTGCAGGCAAACCGTTCCATGATTAATTGGAACCCACCTCTGTTATACTCCGAAAAATACAGTAAATAAATGTAATTAGAGAGAAGAATTCAGCTAGTTTTATCTTGAACACTGTGCTTTGGGATGAGTTTGTATTAAAAGGGAACAAAGGAAACATGAGATTGTTAGAAGTAAATAACAATTTTGGATACCTGCAGTTATCTTCTAATGAAAAAGAGGTTTTTTTGGAGGGATGGGCTTCAAGTTAGGCTTAACTCCTGGGAATGATATGGATGAATCCATGTAACTTTCTGGGCAATATTTTCAGGAGTGGTTTGGCCTTGACTTCTTCAAAACAATTGACTGCAGCCAATAGAGTTTTCAATAGCTTTTAAACACACAATTAAGCGAATGGTTTAATATAAAGAAAAAGGTAAGTGGAATTGAACAACCTATGTTTCTAACAGAATGTAAGGTAGATGCTCAGAGGCATGATTTTATAGGCACTCTTTGAAAAAATCCAAGAAGGGCCGACAAATACAGAAAAAAATATATCTTGCTTTATGTGCTTTCACTGCCAAATCTTCAGGTGAAAATTGATGTGTTGGATTCAAACCAGTGCACAGAATGGCATTTGTTTTCAACACTATTTTAGTGGTAAAATAAAGCACGATTTGTAACTCAGCAAAGTTATGAATCTGAATTTTCAACCCACATTATAAATTGAGCTGTACATTTACCCATGTTCTTCCTTAGAGGGCTGCATGATTTTTCCTTCTGGGAACGTCTCCAGTTTTCTTAATCTTCAGAATCTCCTGAGTCCAATATAATCCTATCTTGCAGCTCTTAAAGAGTCCCCAGAACTACATTATTGAAGGTGAGTGGGTACTAACTAATGGTGGGTTAGTTTGGTTTACCCCAAGCCAAAAGAATAAGTGAATTGTGGTGGGCAACTTTTTTTGGCCAACAGTAATTCATATGAATGGATGGGTCAAATGAATATATACACCTGTACATATGCAGTGTACACACACGCACACCTCATAAATCTCTCTCTATCTCTCATCTGTCTGTCTGTCTGTCTGTCTGTCTGTCTGTCTGTCTGTCTGTCTGTCTGTCTGTCTATCTATCTATCTATCTATCTATCTATCTATCTATCTATCTATCTATCTATCTATCTATCTATCTATCTATCACTGAACCCCTATCATTTATCATCTCTATCATATCCCTCCCTCCCTCCAACCCACCCACCCACCCATCTATCATTTATCATCTCTATCTATCCATCCATCCGTCCATCCGTTTATCTAATCTATCATCTATCATCGTAAAATTAAGACCGCATGACATTCCATGGAAGCAAAAAGGATGAAGAAGGGTAGGAAAAGCGTTGACATCTTTGACTTTTGGTGTTGGAGAAGATTCTTGAGAGGATCATGGACAACAAAGTAAGCCAACAGATGGACCCTTCAGCAAATCAACCCCGAGTTCTCACCTGAGGCACAAGATGTCCAGTTTCAAATGTTCTTACTTGGACACACACAATGTGCAAAAGACCCAGCTCTCTGAAGAAGCCTATAATGCTAGGAAAGGTGAAAGGAAAGAGAAGAGGATGACCAACAGCAAGGTGGAGGGATTCAATTACATATGGAAGAATTTTTGGAAGACCTGAAAGGGAAGGCCAGAGACAGATTGTCACAGAGAAAACCTGGCTATGGGGTTACTAGGAGTTGAAAACTACTTAATGGAACATAATCAATATGATGTCAAAAAGATGCTGAGAGCCTAGAAAGGGTGCAGAGGTGAGCAACAAAGATGATAAAGGGACTGGAGGCTAAATCATATGACAAACAGTTGAAGGAACTAGGTATGTGCAGCCTATTGAAGAGAAGGACTAGGGGAGACATGATAAGTATCTTCCAGAGCTTGAGGGGCAGTTCACAGAGAAGAGGGGATTGGTTTGTTCTCCAAAGCACGAGAGGGGAAGACAAGAAGTAGCGGATGGAAGTGTGTTAAAGAGAGATACATCCAGGGCTGGGATTCAGCCGGTTTGGGTCGGTTTAGGTGAACTGGTTGTTAAATTGCTGGCTGATCCTGCCTCTTCCTGCCCCGCCCCATCCAGGACTCACCACACCCTGAATTTTGGTTCCCAGGTAAGTGTACGGTGGCCTACTAGGCCCAAAATGGGCCACAGTGGGGGCAGCACCTCTCTGCATCTCATTTTTGCTCCCAGGGGGATGCAGGAGGCTGAGTGCTGCCTGCAATACCCCCTGGTCCTGCCCATGCCCACCCAGGCAGTCATTAGGGCAGAGAACCAGTTGTTAAATTATTTGAATCCCACCACTGGATCAATCCTAGAAGTAAAGAGAAATTTTCTGACAGCTGGAACAATTAACCAATGGAATAGCACGTCTTCTAGAGTTGTGGGTAGCTCCATCCCTGGAGGGTTTCAAAAATAGGCTGGACAACCATTTGATTGGGACACTGCAAGGTCTTCTGTCTTGCCCAGAACTAGAAGACCTCTGAGATCCCTTCCATCACTACGATTCTAATCAGTTAATCAATTTTTTAAAAACTTTAGGTTTATATGGCTGGTGACATTGTCCGACCCATCGTGACCCCATGGACAACGTTCCTCCAGGCCTTCCTGTCCTCTACCATCCTCTGGAGTCCATTTAAGCTCACGCCGACTGCTTCAATGACTCCATCCAACCACCTCATTCTCTGCCTCCCCTTCTTCTTTTGCCCTCAATCATTCCCAGCAATGGGAATTTTTTTTCCCATTTATCTTGTTTTTCTAGAAGCTGAGAAAGTTAGGAGTTAAAATGCAAACAAAATTTCTCCACTCCTCCCTCATTATGTGTGAGAAAGCAAGAGGGAGCAGAGAGAGAAAAAAATAGAGAGGGAGAGAGAATATCAAAGCCATTTATTAAACGAGGGGGAAAGAATGTGAAGTTGCAAAAACTATTTGGAAATACTAATTTGATCTTCTTTTGTGCTCTGAATCTTCCAGGTTGTTTTATTGTGTCCTTTTTGCTACAGGTCATCTTATCTTCTTTTTTTGAAACTAGTGTCTGGTTTGGTTGACTGATTTTATAACTGGAAGTTTTCTGTAAATCAAAACCTTTTGCCATTTTTTCCGATTAAATATGAAAATGATGTTTTATTTGTGAAATATGAAATTGAAAACATCTTCCTTTAAAAAAAAAGAGTCCCATAAAAAAGGAAGCCGTTATTTCTAACAAAAATTGACTGGTGGTTTGTTTCTCAACCTTATGTAGAGAGGGTCTCATAAATTCTCCGTATTCCAGCTCTGCCATTGACAGCTAGCTCAAGAAATAAATGAGATTTCCAAACATTCATTAGCTCATGAGCTGCAGAAACAGCACTGATATAATGCCACTGTACATGAGTTTCTGACTGAAAGCATCAAAAGCCCTTCTTTTCTTCCTTTTTGATGTGGAAGGAAAACTGCAGCGAGCTGACAAATTGATGCGTATGCTGAACATTCATTAACCACAGGGACAACATCCAAAATGAAAAATAAATCAGAATAAGGGGTGAAATGTTTGCACGAGCAGATGGTATATATGTAATGGATGGATTCTGTCACTATGATTTATTTCTATTTATTTGTAAAGCCTTAGTAAAGCCACACTTGGACTACTGCATTCAGTTCTGGTCACCACAATGTAATAAAGACGTTGAGACTCTGGAAAGAGTTCAGAGAAGAGCAAAAAGAATGATTAGCGGGCTGGAGGCTAAATAGCAATAGCAGTTCGACTTATATACTGCTTCATAGGGCTTTCAGCCCTCTCTAAGCGGTTTACAGAGTCAGCATATCGCCCCCACAGTCTGGGTCCTCATTTTACCCACCTCGGAAGGATGGAAGGCTGAGTCAACCTTGAGCCGGTGAGATTTGAACCGCCGAAATGCAGATAACAGTCAGCTGAAGTGGCTGCAGTACAGCACTCTAACCACTGCGCCACCACGGCGCAGAAAGATTGCAGGAATTAGCTATGTCTATTTTTAATGAAAAGAAGGATGTATAATTATATAAATATAATGATGAGAATAGCTGGGAATTGTAACCAGGTCTACAACTTGACCAAAATTAGGCCAGGGAGGGGGGAAGGTTAAAATCTCAATCACTATATATGTATAGTTTTTTGTTCTATTTTTTTTAAAAGGAGGAATATATATGTTAAAATTAAATATGTATATTGAAAAGGAATTATAAATACCATCAACATAAAATGGAGCTTGCTCAGAAGCTGAAATACACCAAGTAAAAGAGATGAAGAGTGGGAAGTAGAGGAGAGAGGTAAGGGAAAGAGAGAGATAGGAGGGAGGGGAGGGGAGGGAGAGGAGGATAGAAAGGAGGAGTGGAAAGGGGAAAGAGAAAAAGGAGAGAGGAAGGGGAAGTAGAGAAGGGAAGGATGACAGAGTGAAGAAAGGAGGTAGGGAGGAGGAGGAGAGAGGGAGAAGAAAGTGGTGGATAAGGTACAAATATGGTGTATGGAGAGGAGAAGAGCCAATAATTGTTTTTGGGAGTTGATGGTAAGATGAATTGATGTAAACATTTAATAATACAATACATGGTTGATGTTGGCTATGTAATAGTATACATGTGGTTATATGTTATGAAAATGGAAAAATAAAAAACTTTATGTTTGTTTGTTGTTGTTTATTTCATTTATATGCCGCCCTTTCCCCCCGAAGGGGGACTCAGGGCGGCTCACAACTCAAACCAGGGAAGGGGGGATACAGACAAATTAACAACAACACAAAAACAATACATGATTTAAAAACACACAACAATCATACCATTCGAGACGGGGGCAACGGTTCTTTAGCCCCAGGCCTGTCGGAACAGCCAGGTTTTAAGGGCTTTGCGGAAGGCCTGGAGGGTGGTGAGGGTTCGAATCTCCACGGGGAGTTCGTTCCAGAGGGTCGGAGCAGCCACAGAGAAGGCTCTCCTCCGGGTAGTTGCCAGTCGACACTGGCCGGCGGATGGAATTTGGAGGAGGCCTAGTCTGTGGGATCTAATCGGTCTGGTGGAGGTAACTGGCAGCAGGCGGTCTCTCAAGTCTCTCTTTATACATATAAAAAAGGAGGGAGGCATGATAGTATTCCAATATTTGAGGGGCTCCTAAGAGATGAGGGGGATAACCCTATTTTCCAAAGCGCCAAAAGGCAAGATGAGAATGGTTGCAGGATTAGTAAGGAGAAAAGAAGGACTGGGGGGGGACGGGGACGGACATGATAGCAGTATTCCAGTATTTGAAAGGCTGCGACAAAAAGGATGGGGGGTCAACTTATTTTCCAAAGCACTAGAAGGCAGGACAAGGATGGAAACTAATCAAAGAGAGAAGCAACTTGGAATTAAGGAGAAACTTCCTAACAGTGAGAACAATTAACCAGTGGAAATGCCTTGCCTCCAGAAATCATGGATGCTTCATCGCTGGAAGGTTTTAAGAAGAGACTGCACAGCCACTTGTCTGAAATGTTATAGAGTCTCCTGCTTGAGCAGGAGGTTGGACTAGAAGACCTCCAAGGTTCCTTCCAGCTCTATTCTGATTGATTGATGGAGAAACAATGGATGGAAACTAAGCAAGGAGAGAAGCAACCTAGAACTAAGGAGAAATTTCCTAATGATGAAAGCAGTCGATCAATAGAACAGCTTTGTGGATGCTTCATCGCTGGAGGCTTTCCAAAAAGATATTGGACAACCATTTGTCTGATAGGGTATAGAGTCTCCTGCTCAAGCGGGGGGTGGGGGGGTACTACAAGACCACCAAGGTCCCTTCCAACTGTACTATTCTATGCCCTGTGTATTTGTATTTTGCAGATTTATAGACTTTTACAAATTTAGATGCCACTTATTCCCAAATGGCTTTGGACAGTTTACAGTATGTTAGCATTCTGTCTTATGTTGTGACTCAGATGGAAATTTCATTTTACATCAGGAATGAAGGATTCCTGGCTCCAGGACTACTGATTAAGCCCGCTTCAAGAAATACAGATGCAATCTTTAGAACCTTTCCATAATTATATTTTTTTTTCATGTGACAGAAGCAGAAAAGCATAAATCCATGGGGATAAATCTTACTAACGTACTGAATTAATTAACTTTTAAGTTACATTTCAATGCACATTAAATTAATTCTGATTGCTGATCTTTTCCATGTTTTTCTTTGGACTCTTATAATTTCTTTGTTCTGGACATGTCCAATTCTTTTTACTTTGGACTTTTCTGGAACTGCCCCATTTCCATTCTAAATCTACTCTCTCCCCCCGCCCTGGCATATATATATATATATATTTGCTGTGCTTTTGGTGCCAGATTTTCAGTTGCTAGCAAGGTCCTTGTTAAGTGAATTATGCATGATTCTGTGACCTTTTTGTCATGGTTGCTAAGTGAATCGCAGCCTTTATTAAGTGACTCAGGTGTTCATTAAATGAATCCAGACTCTCTTACTGACTTTGCTTCTTGGCAGCTGGCTGGAAAGCTTGTAATCAATCACATGATCCTGGGACACTCCAACCAGAGGTGGTATTCAGCAGGTTCGGACCAGTTCTGGAGTACCGGTAGCAGAAATTTTGACTAGTTGCGCAGTGAGAGGTAGATGCCACTTCTCAATGGCCCCACACCCATCTATTCTCTGCCTCCCGAGTCCCAGCTGATAAGGAGGAAATGGGGATTTTACAGTATCCTTCCCCTGCCACACCCACAGAACCGGTAATAAACTTTTTTTGAATCCCACCACTGACTCCAACAGTCATATATACAGGTAGTGCTTGATTTACAACCATTCGTTTAGTTCAAAGTTACAACAGCGCCAGTGGTGGATTTCAAATTTTTTAGAACCTCTTCTGTAGGTGTGGCCTGCTTTGTGGGAGTGGCTTGCCAGCCATGTGACTGGGTGGGAGTGGCTTGCCAGCCATATGACTGGGTGGGCATGGCCAACTTGTAAAATGTGGTGAAACTCACTTAACAACTCTCTTGCTTAGCAACCAAAATGTGGGCTCAGAAACTCTGGCATTGGAAGCATGCAAGTCTTAAAGCTGTCAAGTTACAAGACCCTTGCACCTCTAACCCTTTAGAAAAAAACCCCAGGGGTGTTCAAACTTGACAGCTTTAAGACTTGTGGACTTCAATTCCCAGAATTCCTCCTCTCGCTCTTCATCTTGATGATGTGCAGACGGGGGGAGGGAAGGAGCTGGAACCGGTTCTAAACGGTAGATTTGTGGAACCTCTTCTATAGAAGAGGTTAGAACTGGCAGGAACCCACCCCTGAACAGCACTGAAAAAAGTGATTTATTATAACAGCATGTTGTCTTAACAATCCCCAAATAAAGAAACTGAATGGTAACAGATGGGACTGGATTGCAGCAAATCTGTGAAGGATACCTAATTACCGGTACTTTACACAAGGAAAGAAAGAACAATAGTAGTTGTGATGGGAACACTAACCACACCAGCCTTGGGCCATTGTTTCCCTTATTTTAGATTGGATGGTTTCAATAACTTAAGGCAAATGAAGAGGCATCTTTTAAAAATATCTCTTCAAAATAACGTAACGTAATCCTTCAGTCTTATATAAACACATTTTAACAAAGCACGCAGGATTACACCTACTTAAAGTGTTACCATATCCCTAAGTAAGTCATATTACCCACCAGTATCTTAATGACATATACATATACATATATATGTTGTATTTGTGCTGATAAATAAATAAAGGGAGACTAGTATAGATCTATTTCAAGCTATTTAGCTCTCATCAGCTAGCCATACCCTTACTGGGATTTGAACCTGGGCTATATTACATATTAGGCAGACGTCTTAGCCATTAGGCCACAGGCTCTAATCCGTTATCAGCCAAGCCAGGGTGAAAGGTATCTATTAGATTTTTACTGATAAAAATGATAACGGATTAGAGCCTGTGGCCTAATGGCTAAGACATCTGCCTAATATGTAATATAGCCCAGGTTCAAATCCCAGTAAGGGTATGGCTAGCTGATGAGAGCTAAATAGCTTGAAATAGATCTATACTAGTCTCCCTTTATTTATTTATCAGCACAAATGCAACAAATGTAACAAAAAAAAGGCAACAGTAAAAATATTGGGTTTCTGCCTGGATGGTCTCTTGTGACGAGCCGAAGGACAGAGAATGGAAGTAGTGATCTTCCTCCCATATTTGGGCATACCGGGGGTTGTAAAAATCTAATAGATACATATATATACATACACACACATATACACAAAAAACACAAACACACACACATATGTATGTGTGTGTGTGTATGTGTGTGTGTGTGTCACAATGCCATGTCAACCAAAGTGCAGGTGTGTGTGTGTGTGTGTGTGAATCACATCAGACAAAACTATGAGAAAAAGTGTGTGCTTTTCCTACATTCTACTCATTAACACCTGTTTACATTTTGTGTAAATTGTCAGGTTTTTACATTCCAGGTCTGTCAGCTTAGTATTAATTGCAAAAATAGTTCACCTATATGAAATTATTCAAGAAGCTAGTAGAATCACTAGAAAATCATCATCATCATCATCATCATCATCATCATCATCATCATCATCATCATCATCATCATCATCATCATGAAATATCACGACCTGACCATCAAAACTAGGTGATTATGGATGAAGCATGTAACAGTGATACCCACTGTCATGGGAGCACTTGCTACCATGTCCAAGAATTTTACAAAACACATCAAGAAATTGTAGCTTCCTGCAATAACACCAGCGGAACTGCAAAAACAAAAAACAAACCAGGAAAACTCCACTCTGCGCTACTTGGAACATCATCATATTTGAAGAAGATACTTGGGGATGCCTAGGATGCTGGCAGCAACCCATATCAACCATCAGCGCACCAGTTAGTGATATTTGTGATACATTTTAGAAGAAGAGGAGGAGGAGGAGGAGGAGGAGGAGGAGACGAAGAAGAAGATGAAGAAGATGAAGAAGATGAAGAAGAAGAAGAAGAAGAAGAAGAAGAAGAAGAGGAGGAGGAGGAGGAGGAGGAGGAGACAAAGAAGAAGAAGAACAACAACAACACAACAACAACTCAGGGCAGGTTGGCTATGTTTTTCTTCCCTCTATTCTACACAAAGCTGCTTATTTTCTTAGCCACTTTTCAGATTTCTTTTCTCCCTGTTCAAAAGGGCTTCTGATTTATTCATCATGAGAGACCACCTGTTGCCAATTACCTCCAACAGACCTATTAGATCCCACAGACTAGGCCTCCTCCGAATTCCATCTACCGGCCAATGCCGATTGGCTACCACCCGGAGTGGGGCCTTCTCTGTGGCTGCTCCGGCCCTCTGGAACGAGCTCCCCGTGGAGATTCGGACCCTCACCATCCTTCAGGCTTTCTGCAAAGCCCTTAAAACCTGGCTGTTCCGACAGGCCCGGGGCTGACGAGTTCCCGTCCCCGCTCGAATTGTGTGGCTGTTGGTTGTTTTTAAATTGTTGTTGTTGTTTGTCCGTTGTCTTTCTTCCTGTTTGTATCCCCCCCCCCTTACTTTGGTTTGTGAGCCGCCCTGAGTCCCTCTGGGAATAGGGCGGCATAGAAATGCAATAAATCAAATCAAATCAAATCATATTCTTACCTTGCTTGAGAATATCTTCTTTTGAAATTCTCTGAGTGTTTTTTTTTTTTTTAGTTTAGAGCACAGAAGGGCAGGACGGTATGACTGTGGGAATTGTTGTCAGATGACAGATTTACAACCATTTCTTTAACAACTTTTTGAAGTTTTTGAACAGCACTAAAAAGTGACTTATAACTGGTCCCTATGCTTATGACTTTCTCAGTATCCCCACAATCATGTGGCAATTGGATCTAGCCATGTCTTTGACAGAATAACAGAGTTGGAAGGGACCTAGGAGGTCTTCTAGTCTAACCTCCTGCTCAAACAGGACACCCTATACTATTTCAGACAAATGGTTGTCCAATCTCTTCTTAAAAGCCTCCAGTGTTGGAGCATTTACAACTTCTGGAGGCAAGAGGTTCCACTGATTAATTGTTCTCGCTATAAGGAAATTTCTAGTCTAGTATAATTGTCAGGAAATTTCTCTTTATTTCTAGGCTGGTTCTCTCCCTGATAAGTTTCCATTCATTGCTTCTTGTTCTGCCTTCAGGTCCTTAGGAGAATACTCTGACTTCCTCTTCTGTGTAGGAGCCCCACAAATATTGAAACACTGCTGTCATGTCACCCCTAGTCTTTCTTTTTACTGGACTAGCCATATCCAATTCCTGCAATCATTCATCATATGTTTTAGTCTCCAGGCCCCTAATCATCTTTGTTACTCTCCTCTGCACTTTTCCCAAACTCTCAACCTCTTTTTTTATAATGTAGTGACCAAAACTGGATGCAGTATTCCAGGTATGGTCTCACTAGGGCTTCTTGAATGTTAAAATGGGAAGTCAGAAAAGAGGTTGGAAGTTGCTGTGGAAATAATGGTTCAATAAAAGGAAGTTGCAGTGTATGGCTGTGAAAGTTGGGCCATAAGAAAGGCTGAGCGCCAAAGAATGGAGGCCTTTGAATTCTGGTGCTAGAGAAGACTCCTGTGAGTCCCTTGGACTGCATGGTGATCAAACTGGTCAGTCCTAGAGGAGATCAATCCTGACTGCTCTTTAGAAGGCCAGATCCTGAAGAGGAAACTCAAATACTGTGGCCACCTAAGGAGAAGGAAGGACTCATGGATGGATGGAGTCCATGGATGGAGTATAAAGCCCTTCATGGTATTGGACCTGGGTACTTGAGAGACCGCCTGCTGCCAATTACCTCCACTAGACTGATTAGATCCCACAGATTAGGCCTCCTCCGAATTCCATCCGCCGGCCAGTGTTGACTGGCGACTACCCGGAGGAGAGCCTTCTCTGTGGCTGTTCCGACCCTTTGGAACGAACTCCACATGGAGATTCGAACCCTCACCACCCTCCAGGCCTTCCACAAAGCCGTTAAAACCTGGCTGTTCCGACAGGCCTGGGGCTAAAGAGCTGCTGCCCCCGTTTCGAATGGTATAACTGTTGGGTGTTTTTAAATTATGTATTGTTATGTTTCATTATTTATTTTTGTCTGTACCCCCCCCCCCCCCTTCCCTGATTTGATTTGTTAGCCGCCCTGAGTCCCCTTCGGGGGAAAAGGGCGGCATATAAATATAATATAATAAAATGAAATGAAATGAAATGAAATGAATGAGTCACCAAAGCAGTAGGCATGAGCTTAAATGGACTCCAGAGGATGGTAGAGAACAGGAAGGCCTGGGGTCGCAATGGGTCGGACGTGTCTTCGTGACTAACAACAACAAGAAAAAAGGAAGGAGATACTAAATAGCTTATTTGCTTGCAATCCACCCCCCTAATGCTGCCCTTGTGCAAATATGCTGAGATTCACATTTCATTGAAAGATCTTTAAAGCAAATTCTCTTTTATTAAAGTGAATGAAGATGGGTAAGAATAATGCAGCGTTTGTCTGCGCCAATCTGGTTTTTAAGCATGCTAATCATTTTCTACATTTGGAAGAGAGAGAGAGAGAAAAGACAGAGTGCGAGATTTATCTTGCTGATTTCATAAGCTATTTCTGCACAGTTTTAAGGCGATTCTATTTTCAGAGATTCCTCTAACTTTCCCCAAACTCTTTTAACTATTTCAGATTTTGGTTTCCACCATCTTGCTCTAATTCTAATCAAGCATAGCTAATCAAGTCTGCATTCAAAATAATTGCTGCAATATAAATCAGGCCAACTGTTTCTGGGTTGTGAAGAGCTGCAGGACCACTAGATGAATGCAGAGGAGACTGCCCTCAATTCAAGACCTTTGAATGGTCATCTAGAGGCAATTTTTTTTGGTGGTTAAAGAACCAGATTAGAAACCGGGTGACTTTATATAGGTAAGCTACATAGATATACATAGATGATAGTTATAATAGATAGATAGATAGATAGATAGATAGATAGATAGATAGATAGATAGATAGATAGATAGATAGATAGATAGATAGATAGATAGATATAGAGTGATAGGTGATGGATGGATGGATGGATGGATGGATGGATGGATGGATGGATGGATAGATAGATAGATATAGATGGTTCCACCACAAATGCGCGAACGACAAAAGTGCGCCTGACTAAACCGCGGTGACAAAACCGCGCCGACAAAACTGCGCTGATGAATGAGCGCTGAAGCGCGCCGACAACAGCGCACCGACAGAAGCGCGCTGTAATCCTAACCCTAAACCAAACCCTAAACCTAACCCTAAACCTAACCCTAAACCTAACCCTAAACCTAACCCTAAACCTTACCTTAACTTAAATCGTGCTTCTGTCGGCACGCTTTTGTCGACGCGCTGTTGTCGGTGCACTTTTGACATCGCGATTTTAGTGCCGCGGTTTTGTCGGCGCGCTTTTGACGTTCGCGCATTTGTCGGGTCACGGATATAGATACATGAGAGAGAGATGAGAGAGAGAGGTGATAGAGAATTGTTCCCTAAAAAGATGGTCACACTTACTTCCTAGTTGTTTCCTCTTCATATTTGCTAACCACACTTCCCTACTACTATCCTACTATTATTGGGCAAACACTGGAATTCATTAAAAGTAGAAAGAGGCAATATGGTGCCTCTGAAACCAGCATGATCCAGAAGATTTCTCTTCTTTTCATCCCATCATAATGTAACTTCCTCACTAGATTCTCTGACTCTCTTGAGCTTTCTAAAAACAAACAAAAAATGATTTTTAAGAGCTACATTAGAAGGGAAGCTGGTCTGATGCAAATAAAGCACAGGTTTTTACTTTCAACTGGGCCTTTAGCTCCCACCAAAATCATTCTGGGATGGATCCAGAAGGGGGGGAAAAACATTAGCTTCGGGTAAATGTGACTGGCCGCCATTTTATAAAGAGGCAAAACAATTTAGGAGGAGGCAAAACATTTTATGAGGACAACCCTCAAAACACCTTTGTGATTCCAGAAGAAAGACCGTGTTTACTTCTGCAAATAAACAGAAAAGAAAAGAAAAAAACACTAGAGAGTTTTCTTCTTCCTGCCCTCTATTTTTCAGGTCAGCTCAAGTATTCAGGCTGTAGATGATTCAAGCCAAAATTCAGAATGCTTCGGCAAAAGAGCTGGCGCTGAAAGACTATATTTGTCTTCTGCTGGCAAGCAAAGAGGCACACAACTCACTTTACTTGGAAACCTCCTGCTTGCATATCAAAAAGGGAGTTGGCAATGCCCAATCCATTGATGGCTTCCAAACTAGGTAAAGAAATTATGTTTGTACTAAGTGAGGCCTTAACCCTAATCCTTCAGGAGGAAAAATTTGATCAAAACCATCCATCTATCCATCTATCCATCTATCCATCTATCCATCTATCATCCATCCATCCATCCATCCATCCGGCTCTGTGTGTGTGTGTGTGTGTGTGTGTGTGTGTGTGTGTATGTGTATGTGTGTGTGTGTGTGTTCCAGCACAGCTCTGGAAGGCCTCAAGCAATTTCAACCAAACTTAGTACACAGATGACTTACTCACTGGAAAAAAAATTCGTGCAGGCAAGACACCCCTAAAGTCCCTCGGGGTGTATGTTATGATAAGATACAGCCTGTTGTGCCTTAAAATGGCTTCTACTGTACAGGGTTGGGAGTGGTTCCAGCAGGCACTACTGCCGGTTTCCTTGTGTGCGTGCCGCGCATGTGCGCGCTTGGTGCGTGCAATGCATGCATGCACAGTGCAATAAAATTGTTTTGGGCATGCGCAGAAGCAAAAAACGAGATGGCAAGATTTTCTACCCTTAAAATTTAACGAATGGTCTCTGTGATTGCAATGGCTTTGTTCGATTTATTCTAACATAGTTATTTCAGCTTCTTTAGCGCCCCAGCAAAATTGGTCTCTAGAGACTATCACTTTCATTTTTACCTTTTGGGATGGCTAATGCAATTTGGTATTTGCAAAACAACAGTGGTATGAAAAACCAAGTTAATCACTGTTTTTTATTTGCAGGGGTTTTTTTTCCTTAAAAAAAATATTAACATATCAACATGTATTTAGCAGCAAGGTAATTGCATTAAAGAAGAACATGAGTGCTGTGAACGTATTATGTAAAATTAATTCTAATGGATTTAGTATAAAGGCGTATTCAAAGGTGAAGTTCCCCGGTAGGAATTGCAAGAAAGATTTCTTAAATAATCATGTGATTTTTTTCCCCATAATTCTGCAAGTGAAATGCAGTGGGAACAATTGTCAAGGCTACATTAGTCACCTCAATCAGCTCTAGATAATCCTGGACTTACGATCACAATTGAGACCAGAATTTCTGTTGCTAAGCAAGATGGTTATTAAATGAGTTATGTTTGATTTCATGATCTTATTTTATTTATTAATTTATTTATTAATTAGACTTATATACCGCTTCATAGGGCTTTCAGCCCTCTCTAAGCGGTTTACAAATTTTTTTTTTAGCAAATTGACTCAGCAACTTGCCCCCACAGTCCGGGTTCTCATTTCACCCACCTCGGAAGGATGGAAGGCTGAGTCGACCTTGAGCCGGTGAGATTTGAACCGCTGAACTGCAGATAACAGTCAGCTGAAGTGGCCTGCAGTACTGCACCCTAACCACTGCGCCACCTCGGCTCTTTTTTTGCAGCAGTCAAAGCAGTTGTTAAGTGAATCACATGGTCATTAAGCGATCGCAGCTTCTCCCATTGATTTTACTAGCGGGAATCTGGGGAAGGTCGCAAATGTTGATCACATGACCCTGGGATACTGCCAGGGGTGGGATTCAGCCAGTTCGAACCGGATGTTAATTTTAATCTGGTTCATCAAACTGGTAATTGCAAGAACTGGCTGACCCCGTCCACCCCTTCCCTCCCAGGAATCCCCATACGACCCATTTTGGGATGGGAGGTAAGTTCAGGACCCACATGGAGGTTCTGGGAGGGCGAAAAACGGGCCTGCCGGAAGGACTGGAAGTCCAGAGGCTGATAGACGGAAGAGTACAATTTAAAACTAGCTAAACCTAGTTAAATTCATTTGTAATAGATATAGTTGAATAATAATTGATAATGATAGTAATGTATATAATGTTGCGTTGTTATGATAAATAATAATTGGATATGAGAAGGGAAGGTTAGAAATATTCTTGGACTATATATAAAGGTTATTAATCACAATAATTATTACTATAAAAATAAAATAAAACTATATACAGTTAAATCTTAACTAATATGGGGAAAATGCTATGATATACAATATAATTACATAAAGAAAGGAGAATGATAATAAACTATATACATGGAGGATGGAATTTTTGGTATTAAATATTATGGATGTTTAGCTAAAACAGGATATGAGGATTTGATGTTAATGGAGGATTTTATAAACAAGTAAATGAAATGCTAGCATGTGGTTATGGATTAAATCTTTGGCATAGTTAAGGATGAAGGATGTTTAAACAACTGTAGTCAACTAAAAGTGGAGGTATGATGATGTTAATATGGTAAACATTTGAGTTAAGATATTTGAATTAATATGAATTAATGGAAGAGATGCACAAAAACTTGTTGTAACCAGCTGATATACTTTTTTATAACATATACTTGTGGGTTTTTTTTGTTTTTTTTTCTCTGTCTTGTTTTTTGTTCTTTTTTGTTTTGATTTTTTTTGTGGGCATGTGTTGTTTTATGTAATAATAATAATAAAAAAAGTCCAGAGAATGGCCCATTTCCGGCCTCCGGAGGGCCGTTTTTGCCTTCCCGAAGGCTCAAGGAAAGCCTCCGGAGCCTGGGGAGGGCAAAAATGCCCCCCTCCTGCCATGGTGCAGGAGGCTGAATAGGCCACGCCCATCATGGCCACACCCACCCAGCAACCCTGGCAGAGAACCGATTGCTAACATTTTTGAATCCCACCGTTGGGTGTTGCAATTGTCATAAATATGTGCTGGTTGCCAAGCAACCAAATTCTGATCACGTTGGGGATGCAGCAAGAGTTGTAAGGACCAATCGCACAACACTGTTTCCAATGCCACTGTAACTTTGAATGGTCACAGAAGTACAATTGCAAGTGGAAGAGTATCTATATATATTGCCTTGATGGATGGATCTGCAGCACATGTGACATTCATGCTCAGAAATCTAGTCAAGGTAGCACGACTGCCCCATTTCAACATTTGGACCAAGGATAAAGCAACGGCTTCATGGAATGGGACAACTCCACACAGCCAACTCACTGCGGCCAAGGTCGCCATGGCTAACTTGCTGCAGGGTTATACAAAGGGGGTGGAGTTTGGGTTGCAATGACAGGAGCCATATGTTAGGCCTGCAGTTATATCCCTTTTAGGATCTTTGGCCTGCCACACTCTCTCTTATTTCATCATGCTGTTTCATTAGTGTAGTAGTTGGAAGGGGGGAATAGAAAGGAGTAGAATGGTAGAATGTGTTGTTGTCATTCTTTTCTAGTAGCCAAGGTCATCTTTTCTCTCCGCACCTCTGCACCTGACTGGAAACCAGCTGGGTGGAGATGCCAGAGTGGAAGAAGAAAATTGGACCATGCGATGGATTTGTGGGTGTGGGGACAAGATCATGAACTTTCAACTGGGTGGGAATCCTAGATAACTTCTAGAATTGGCGTTCCACAGCACGATGCCAACACGTCTGTCTTATTAAATTGGAACTTTAAGGATAGCTCTGCCTTGGACTCTGATTTAATTCTGCATGATATTTGAAATGCTGACACCATATTTTATTTCACCATTTACTCCCATTTGATCTCCTCTATGACTATTTGGGCATCTTCTGACACTTTGCATCGTAACATTGAACACTTTGCATCATAGCATTGTTCTGCCTACCAATTGAATAAAAGAAAATAGAAAAGAAAAAGAAAGGAGAAAGAGAGCAAGAGAAGGTAAGGTAAGATAAGGTAAGGTAAGGTAAGGTAAGGAAGGAAGGAAGGTAGGAAGGAAGGAAGGAAGGAAGGAAGGAAGGTAGGAAGGATGGAGAAAGTAAAAAGGGAGGGGGAGAGGTATGGCAAGGCAAAAAGGAATGGAAAGGCAAGAAGGGAAGGGAAGGAAGAGGGATGGAAGAAAGGGAAAAGAAGGAAAGGAAAGGAAAAGAAGAGGGATGGAAGAAAGGGAAGGGAAGGGAAGGAAAGGAAAAGAAGAGGGATGGAAGAAAGGGAAGGGAAGGGAAGGAAAGGAAAGGACTTTCTGGAGGCATCAGAATGCAGACGATTATCATCATCTAATGAGAAGCATTGTCAGCTGTGCTTGGAAAGAGGTCACTTTCAACACACTTTTCATATTTCCAGATACTTTTCAAATATCTGTTCTCCAAAGCCTCCTTTTCACTAAACAGACAGTAATTCAATAAGACATGGAGCTGAATTATTATATAAAGGTATAGACCCCAAAGTTATTTCTGTACATCGAGTTTCCCCATACAACGCCACTTCCTTGACCATTGGGTTCAATGGACAGGAAAAGATGGGGAAAAAACGATAAGGGGCACGATCTGCTCAGAGTAATGAGGATGTCTGGATATTGAAAAGGGGTCAGGAAAAAAACAACATTAAAAAACAAAACAAAACCAGAATTTTCAATTCTATCCGAACAGTGTCTCTGTAGGAACATCTCTGCTGGGAATATCATCAAAGGGCACAGGGCAACTGATTACTTTCAACTGCAAACAGAATTCTGAAAAAAAAATCTAGCTTCACTTGCTGGATTTACATAAATACTTAACCGGGTGAACAAAAGTCCTTATAATTGCATTGACATCACTTCATAAAACTGGTGAGTTTTGACCTATGTTGGCTTGTATACTACAGGAGTCAAAAAGAGGGCTGTGAAAATATCTACAGACCCTTCACATGCTGGGCATAAATTGTTTCAGCTTCTACCCTCAAAATGATGCTATAGAGCACTGCACACCAGAACAACTAGTCACAACGACAGTCCCCCCACCCCGCGAATGCCATCACTCTCTAAACAACTAATCCCCACATCAGCAAGAGACGCTTTATGAATTGTGCCATTGGAAACCAACTTGTGCCTTCTTTCCATTCTGTTTGTATCCTTCAGCGAGCAACCGCACACAGCTCACGTCCAGCAAAGGACAAGGCCTATCAAGTCCATTTGTGTCTGTTCTGACCGAGGCTTCCCAAGAGCGTGAAGCAAACTCCTGGTCCAGACAAAAACCCCTTTTATTAATTTGCTGTGAATTGTGCTCATTCACCTCCGGCAAAGTCTTTCAAGGGAGGATTTACAGTCACAGACCTTATTTGGCTTGGAGAGCTGCCAGGACGATATCTGCAAAACTTGGCAAGGAGTCTCAGAGAGTCAGGAACCAATTAAGCAAACTAATTGTCTCCTGCAAACTCTACTCCCCTTTCGCTCCTCTTTTATTTCCTCTGGGAGGGCCATTCATCATCCACTTGTGGCCTTACTCCCAAGTTGATCCCTGTTCTTTAGCTGTTCCCTTCATCTGGCAACTCTGTGCATGCGCACACTGGGAACAGGCTCCAGTTGTTCATCTGCCTCACTGATGTCTGACTCTGAAGGCAGCTGATAACTGTCAGATGGGCCTGGCCTCATCTCTGCCTCCAACACAGAGCCCTCATCAGAGCCTTCCCCAGACTCCAGGACTGGCCCATGTTCCTCCCCAACCTCCTCACTCTCCGAATCTGCTGCCAGCTCTGCTGGAGGGGCCACAACACTTCTTTTCCTTCTTTTGTCCAGCAAAGACAAGGCCGATCAAGTCAATTTGTGTCATGTTATGGGAACAAAACTAGAGGATTGAACATTGCCCAGCAAAAGAACTCCTGATTGTGTTGTCCCATTACCAAGATCTTGATTGAAGATGACGGCCACAATCAAGAGAGACTTTCTCCGTGACAACATTGGCAGTTAAAGAGCCACCATGACATCTCTAGTGATAACTTGAGCAGAGGAAGACATGTGTGGCTTCAGAATGTCGTTTTATCTCATCCCACCAATTGCATCTGAAGATGGGGAAGCTGGGAGCAAATTGACTTGTCCTTTAGCAACCAAAAATTGCTTGATAGAACAAGAAGGAGGGAGCACTTGGTTTCATTATTATTATTATTTTTGACAAGTTGAGGGTGAGAAAAAAAATATTTTTAAGTCCTGGGAAGTTATTTGGTACTGCTAATTCCCTTTCTCCTTTCTAGGACTTAGTGGCTTCAAAATGTAAGCAAGAAAAAAACAGCCAAATGCCCAAGTGTAGAATAGGTGGTACCTGGCTAAATATCAGTAACTGGGAGAGGGATCTTGAATATTCATTTAAATATGAGCCAACAGTGCACTGCAGCTGCCAAAAATGCCAATGAAGTCCTAGGCTGAATTAGGTAAAGGTAAAGGTTCCCCTCGCACACATGTGCTAGTTGTTCCCGACTCTAGGGGGCGACGCTCATCTCTGTTTCAAAGTCGAAGATCCAGTGCTATCCAAAGACGTCACCCCTGGTCATGTGGCCGGCATGACTAAACGCCGAAGATGCACGGAACGCTGTTATCTTCCCACCAAGTAAAATGCATTTTCACTTGCACTTTTTTCATGGTTTCGAACTGCTCGGTTGGCAGAAACTGGGACAAGTAACGGGAGTTCGCTCCATTACACAGTGCTAGGGGTTCGAACTGCTGACCTGCCAACTTTCTGATCGACAAGCTCAGCATCTGAGCCACTGAGCCACTGTATCCCTTAGGCCAGTGTTTCTCAACCTTGTCAACTTGAAGACGTCTGGACTTCAACTCCCAGAATTCCCCAGCCAGCATTCGCTGGCTGGGGAATTCTGGGAGTTGAAGTCCAGACGTCTTCAAGTTGACAAGGTTGAGAAACACTGCCTTAGGCTGCATTAACAGAGGGACAAAATCAAGATCAAGTGAGGGGGGGTATTATTGTAAAATATTTTTATTAAATAAAATATTTTCTTGTAAATTATTTTTATTACAAAATCAAGGAGGGTGGGTATTTTTTATTGTGCATATATTAAGTTTTTTTTTTAATTGCAAGCCACCCAGAGTCACTGAGAATGAGTGGGTGGCCATATAAATTCTTTAAATAGATAGATGGATGGATGGATGGATGGATGGATGGATGGTAGGTGGGAGGGAGGGAGGGAGGGAGGGAGGGAAGGAAGGAAGGAAGGAAGGAAGGAAGGAAAGAAAGAAAGAAAGAAAGAAAGAAAGAAAGAAAGAAAGAAAGAAAGAAAGAAAGAAAGAAAGAAAGAAAGAAAGACAGTAAGTAAGTTAGGGATTATTTGATAATTATGGGTGACCAGACCTGGGATGCAAATATTCAGACATCCATTAGAGAGCAGCAAAGAGATATAGAAAAACTCTTAACTCACTGTTGCCATCTACTGGTCCTTTGCTTCTTACAGTCTTAATCTGGTAGCCCTCCACTAAATTTCTTAACAAAATAACCAATTTATTTCCTTTTAAATGTTGCTTTTGACTGTCACAAATATTGCCCTTCCATCATCTGCTGCATTTAACAGATATTTACGTCCTCCTATTGAGAAGCTTTGAAATTTAGCGTTAAAAAGACAAAAATGGGGGGATGGGGAGGAAGTCATTTAAAGAAGTCTTTTGTAAATTTTCAAAATAAGGTTAGACGTCTCCTTTCTGCTGTGACAGCAATTAATTATGAATCATGTAACACCAAACGAGAAAGAGAGGTGGTTTTTTTTAGTAATAATTAAATCAGTTGTGCAAGTGGCAATAAACAGATGTTATTGCACATAATTACAAATATCGCAGTTTTACAGTGTTTTTCATTATTTTTCAAGAGCATTTTAGCAAAAGAAACAAGACAGTGGAGGGGTTGTGGGAGAAATTCAACTCCTCCCACCCAGCATGCAGGATCTGCTGAAATGTTAATGGTTTCACCCCGTTTTCCATTCCTGGTCTCAATCCAGATGGATGGATAAATGCCATCAAGATACATACATTCTTATTTATCAGATACTTTTCCTTCCACTGCAGGTAGTCCTCGACTTATGACCACAATTGAGCCCAAAATCTATGTTTCTAAGGGAGACGTTTGTTAAGTGAGTTTTTTGCCCCGTTTTACGACTTTTCTTGCCACCGTTGTTCAGAGAATCCCTGCGCTTGTTAAAATGAGTCACACAGTTGGGAAGTGAATCGGACTTCCCCGTTGACTTTGCTTGTCGGAAGGTTGCAAAAGGGGGTCCCATGACCCCGGGGAAATTGCAACCGTCGTAAATATGAGTCAGTGGCCAAGCCTCTGAATTTTGATCACATGACCAAGGGGATGCTGTAAAGGTTGTAAGTGTGACAAACAGCCACTTTTTTCAGTTGATGTTGCAGCTTCGAACAGTCACTAAATGAACCGTTGTAAGTCGAGGACCTCCAGTCATATGGACTTGAATACACAATGTTACAATCGGCAAGTGCCAGTTGGGGTTAATCGGTCATTTAATCCTGCTTTAATACAAGAGCGAGGGAAGCAGAACCTCTAATTGATTGAGAATAACAGACTTTTGGAAGGTACCTTGGAGGTCTTCTAGTCCAACCCCCTGCAGGGAAAACCTATACCATTTCAGACAAATGGTTGTCCAATCCCCTCTTTAAAACTTCCAGTGTGGGAGCATTTACAATCTCTGGAGGCAAGTTGTTCCACTGATTAATTGTTCTAACTGACGGTTGGAGGCGCAACCGGCTGCTCAAGACTACCATCAGTTGTGCAGTCTTGTCTTGAAAATCTCCAGTGATGGAGGACCACAACTCATGAGGCATTCTCACTGACAGGAAATTCCTCCTTATTTCCAGGTTCAACATCCCTCTGGTGAGCTTCTACCCATGGCTTCATGTTGGGGGTGGGCTTCAAAATGTTTAGCAAGGGGTTCTCTGCCCAGTTGCTGGATGAGCATGGCCATGATGGGCATGGCCTAGTCAGTCTCCTGCACCACCACGGGGGGACAGGATGGTGTTTGCCCTCCCCGGGCTCCAAGGGCTTTCCACGAACCTTCAGGACGGTGAAAATGGCCTCCTCGGGTTCCAAAGGCCCTCTGGAGGCCAAACCTCCACGCACACCCGATGTCAGCCTCTGCTTTGCTGCTGCTTCGGCTGCCATTGAAACGGGGAGGGGGGGCATGGTATTTGGGAGGGGAATACTAATTGTGCTGGAGGAAGATTCTGGAGTTCCTGCTGCCTGTCTTACTGTGCACGCGGAGGAGGTTTCCCGCCAAGGCCAACGGCACCGAAATTCCATCTGGGTAATGCCTTTCGAAGTTATCTCACACCTGACATTTAGGAGAATTATGATTGGATTGTAACTGGGATGCCAAGGGGAGGGGAATGAGTTATTCTATATGTCATTTGCTTTCGCGCCTAAATAATCAGTCTTTTGCTTTGCTACGCTTCTAATCATTTATAATTAGTAAAAGTACACTGGATTTCTATCAATGGAGTCTCATGGTTTTCTTTCCTAATTATTCAATGGAGGAGTGCTGACATCCTCCACTTACCTGCATCCAAAATGAGACACGTGGGGACTCCTCGGAGGGGAGGGTTGGGCCAACCAGAAATGAGATTTGTGGGTTCTCTGAACTGCACAGAATCTTAGCTAGAGGTTCTCCCGAATCCCTGCGAACTCCCAGCAGCCCACCCATGGCTTCATGTCCTATCTTCAGATGCTACGTCTCCCCCTCTTCCTGGAAGCTTGACCCCACCCCAGCTCACGTAACCAAGTGGTGTGCAACCAGGCTAGGAAAGGAGAAGCTCCCCTTCCAAAGAATGAGCAGTTTGATATTGTTTTGCTTTCCTTCCATTTAAATAATTTCTCTGTAACCGGAATTTTGTTTCCTGGGCTCTGCTACGAAGGTCAGTAGGAAGACGTCAACGTCCCAGAAAGGAACCGAGGGAGTGGTTTGAGGTCTCTGGCTTTGAGCAGGGGGTTGGACTAGAAGACCTCAGAGGTCCCTTCCAGCCCTACGATCTGAGGTGGTATTCAGCCAGTTCGGACCGGTTCTTGCGAACCAGTAGCAGCAATTCTGAGCAGTTGGGAGAATCGGCAAATACCACCTCTGGTTGGTCCCGCCCTCCCGCCCCCTGCGGTTCCCTGTCCTATATTCCCTTGTTTTTTTAGCTCAGCTGATTCACGCAGCAGAATGGATTGTCACACCTCAGCTGAGCTAAACAACAGCTCAGCTCACCAGCGCTGACACCAAGGGAGGTTTTGAGTGCTGCGTGTGTGTGCAAAGCGCATGTGCATGTGTTGTGGCCCAGCAGGAGCCGTTGGAGCTGCCACCAGACTCGGACAGCAAGGGGCCCTATGAGTCGGCTCTGGAGGATGTGGAGGACCCTGGACAGGGTTCCGACTCCGAGCAGGACACAGAGAGGCTGGTTGGCCACCAAGAGGCGCCTGAGCCTTGGACCAGTGGGGAGGAGACAAGGGAGTGTGAGCCTGAGGTCAGCAGTGAGTTGTTCCTGGATGCCCGGCACCGAAGAGCTAATAGGCATAAGGAACAATTGTGCAGTTACATGAGGTAATTGCACTCAGCTGGTGGTCATTAGGCTGCTCTCCAGACTATAAAAAGACTGCTTGTGCACATGCCCCTCTTGCAAACGTCAACACAGGAATGAATGTTGGAGAACATTTTTGTGAGCTTGGCAGGCTGGATTGCTGCCAGGGCTTATCTGAGCTGAATTGCTGCCCAGCTTGTCTGTGCCGGTTTGCTGCCAAGGACCTGTCTGTCTGTTAATTAAATGCCGTAACTTATCTTTCACTCGGAGTGTGTTGGTGTGGGACGAGGGGGGTCAGAACAGCATGCATGAAGCACACTCTCACAGAACCGGTAGGAAAAGATTTGGAATCCCACCGCTGCCTACAATTCTATGTTCCAAAGGCCGGAGGATGGGTTTTTAGAATGATTTTAGTAAGACTCATGTGGAATGCCACCTCATGCAGAAATGATGGTATGCTGAACACGCAAGGAATGTGTTTCGATCACAACAAGTCTGGTCTAAGCCTGATGTTTTTCCCCCCAGCAAGCAGATGCATTGGGCTGGCTAATTTTAGCAATGATCTCAAATGATCCCGTATTGGACAGAAAGGATCTAAATAAAGGTTTGTTCCTACTTGCCAAATGATCTGAAGGGTACGTTTGTTTTAACATTCAAGCACTGCCGGAATAATAATAATACAAAAAAAAAATTGGGTTAAGTAGGAGAGGTCAAATAGGTAGCAATGGAGTCACTGAGACTTCTAGAACAACGCAATAGAATATTTTGATCCCAAAGAATTCCAAATCACTTTTAACATATTTAAAATTCCCTTTACACCTTCAACGTAATACAGGTCGTCCTCAACGTACGGCCACAATTGAACCCAAAATGTATGTTGCTAAGTGAGACGTTTGTGACGTGAGATTTGGCCCATTTTACTAATTTTCTTGCCACGTTTCTTCAGTGAATCACTGCAAGCCCTTCCACTGATTGACAGATCTGGGATAAGAGAATAACAGAATAAGAGAGTGGGAAGGGACTTTAGAGGTCTTCTAGTCCAACCCCCTGCTCCAATAGAATAACCTTTTAAAAAGAATCATTATTTCAGGTTCCAGGTCACACTTTAAACTGCCAAAATGAGGCCACCCTTTTGGCTTTATAGTTAGCCAGTTGTTAAGTTAGTAACATGGTTATTAAGTGAACCTGCCTTTCCCATTGACTTTGCTTGTCGGAAGGTCGCAAAAGGGGATCCCATGACCCCAGGACATTAAAATCGTCTGGAGTCAGTTACCAAACGTCCAAATTTTGACCACATGATGACCATGGGGAATGCCACAATGGTCGCAAGTGTGAAAAATGGTCGTAAATGTGAAAAATGATCATAAGTCGCTTAGGGTATTAGTAATCTCTTCCTGTTTTCCATTCCCAGCAAATTAGATAAGATTTCTGCCTACCTTTTCCATGCCATTAATTATTTATCTGCAACCCCCCACCCCCACCCCAAGGCACCCAAATGTGATGGATTTTATAGACATTTTTAATAAATAAAAAATAAATAAACATATTGACTCGTGCAGGGATCAGAAATGCATGTTTGAACACTCCACTCAATACGATCCTCCAGCTGAGGAAGTCCTGATGAATGTTTGCCATTCAGGTTAAAATCCTTCTAGGTATGTGGAAGGCTAAATATATTAATTCTATGGATTTAGAGAGGGGGTAAAATAGAAGAGAATAACAAGCTTAGAAATACATGCCTTTTTCTCCCCCCCCCCCCCGCCCACACTAAAGCAAATAATAGTTTTAATTTACTGAGGACTAGATGTGAAAATGGGACATGTACCATCCTTGATTTTCAACAGTTCATTTAATGGCCCATTCCAAGTTGCAATGACATTGAGAAAAGTGACTTATGGCTGTTTCTCATATTTACGACTATTGTAGCAATCCCATGGTCACAAGATAGAAATTCAGACCCTTGGCAACTGACTCATTATTATGACGATTGCAATATCCTGAGATCATGTGATCAATTTTATTTATTGATTTTCCATTAAATACATTTCTTAGTGCTTAATAAACATTATGTTGTCTGGGTATTTAATTTGCTTAACAATACAAATTTACATTCTTAATCTCCACCCCTTTTTTCCAATGCTTGGTAAAATATATTCCATGTTTCCTAATATTCTACATCTTCTTTCTGTTTCATTTTTAATGTCAATCAATCCATTTCTGCACAATCTAGTATCTTCCTGACTATCTCTTCATCTCACAGTATGTCTTCATTTTTTCAGTGCTGTGCGAATATAATTTTAGCTGCTGTTAAGACATGTAATATAAAATGTATACTTTTCTTATCATTTTTTTCTGATATTATCTATATCTATATCAACGGCTGTGTGTCTCTGTGTTCCAGCATAATTTTGGAACGCCTCGAGCAATTTCAATCAAACTTGGTACACAGATGACTTACTCTCTGGAAACAAATACTGTGGGGGTAAGACATCCCTAACACCCCTCAGGGGGGTGTTCTGTTAAGGTACAGCCTGTTGTGCCTTAAAATGGCTTCTACTGTATTGCCGTAAAATGGCTTCTACTGTACAGCACAGTGGAGTTGCCATGGTAACAGCTTCACAGTACTCCACCTGGGGGCTGCCTCTGGTAAGGGGGAAATCCAAAATTAGAAATTACTTTTGGTCTGGACATTTTCCCCCTATAAATAAATCCCGGGCAATGCTGGGTTATCAGCTAGTACCTAATAAAAACAGTTCAGGTTTAAAATCTGCATATTTCGCTATCATCTTTTCTAGCCACCTCTGTATCTTTGCCCAGTTGTTTTTTTGTTTTTGTTTTGTTTTTGCTTTGGCACAAAAATCATGTGATCAACTTTTGGGACCTTCTGACAGTGCAAAGTCCATGGGGAAGGCACATTCACTTAACAACCATGTTACTAACTTAAAAACTGCAGTGATTCACTTACCCACTGTGGCAAGAAAGGTCATAAAAAAGGGCAAAACTCACTCAACAAATCTCTCATTTAGCAACATAATTTTTGGCTTCCATTGTGGTCATAAGTCACAGACTACCTGTATATATCAAAGGACTTTTAGTGAGTATGAATTTTCCAAATAAATTACATGAAAATCACAAGGATTTTAGCCATCCTCTTTGTAAATCAACTTGACATATTTGTATCTAAGTGAATTAAGAATGATCAGTTTATCCCAATAATGGGTTAGGTTTATATCACCATCAGCTACCATGACCCCAAAAAAGCATCCCATTCATCAAATCCTTCCTTCTAACTTTATGTCCCTGTAATGGAAATTAACTGTCTGAAATATATATATATATTTTTAAATGCATTAAGCTCAGTCTAATCAATTAATCATATCTGGAAGGGAAATGTCACTTATGGATCTTTCAGGTCCCTTGAATAATTTTTAGAGAGGTACAAGTATTTGGAAGAATGAAGACTAAAACCTAATCTTCTTTGTACACTCACTAGGAGATAACACAGCGTTGCCCGGATATTTATTTATAGGGATGAAATGTCTGGACCAAATGTAATTTCTAATGTTGGCTTTTCCCCTTTTCCAGAGGGAGTCCCCTTGCGGAGTACTGTGAAGCCGTTACCATGGCAATTCCACTGCACTGTACAGTAGAAGCCATTTTATGGCAGTACAGTAGAAGCCATTTGAAGGCACAACAGGCTGTATCGTAACAGAACACACACCCCGAGGGGTGTTAGGGGTGTCCTACTACCAGAGAGCAAGTCATCTGTGTACCATGTTTGATTGAAATTGCTAGAGGCATTCCAGAGTTTGCTAGAACATGAACACACACAACCATTTAGACAGACAGACCGACAGACAGACAAATAGTTACAGACAGACAGACAGATTATGTACTTACATGATTGATATAAAATATCACAAACAGAAAGAAACACATCAAAATGCTTTTGGCAATGTTTGTTGGCCTTGAAAATGAATTAAAAAAATATAGAACCTGCAATCTTCTACTCAATTTCCTGAAGCTTTTGAACTTTTAAAGAAAGAAATCTGATTTTCAAGTGGTAACATTTCTTATTTGGGTCCTGTTAGCTCTTCCTGGTGACCCAGTATTAACAGAATAACAGAATAGAATAACCGAATGACAGAGTTTAAAGTCTTCTAGTCCTTGGGGGTCTTCTAGTCCAAACCCCTGCAGGAAACTATAGCATTTCAGACAAATGGTTGTCCAATCTCTATTGTTGAAAAAAGTAGGGAAATCAGTCATTAATTCATCTACGCTGAAAGACTTGAGTTCCGCTGTTGATTTTCTCTCTATTTCTCTGAAGGTTGTCTTTGGCCTACTATAAGAAATTAATTCAACACCTTTTGTACCCGTATTATGAATATTTATTCCATCACTGCAGTTGTTAAGTGAATCATATGTTTCAATGGTGGGATTCACATCAGTTTACCACCGGTTCGCAAGTGACTGCACATGCACGCATCTTCCATGCCTTCTGCGCATGAATGCGACCTTCTGCTTCGCTCTTGCGCATGCTGTGCATGCATGTGCGTGGCATCGGAGATGAGGCTAGATAGGACGTTTTGGAGACAAGGCCCACCCCCCCCACCGTAGGCCATTACCAGTTTCACCGAACCAGTCTGAACTGGCTGAATACCACCTCTGATATGGTGGTTAAGCAAATCTGGCTTCCCCAATTGACTTTGCTTGACAGAAGCCAGTTGGGGTGATTCTAAATAGTGATAACATGAGCCCAAGGTATTGTAACCATCATAAATCCGTGCCAGTTGCCAAGCACCCAAATTTTGATGCGACCATTGGGATGCTGCAACAGCCATGTGAAAACTGATCCCAAGTCATTTTTTTCAGTGCTGTTGTAACTATCAATAGTCACTAAATGAACAGTTGTAAGTCAAGGACTACCTGTAGTTCTGGAATAGTAGATGTTTGTAGATATTGTTGCAAGTCAAATTTGTCTTCTCTAATTTGGATATCCTTAAGATACACGGGCTTCAGTTATCAAAACTCCCCGCTGTTGGTCTTGTTGACCTGGGTACTCTTGGGAGCCAGTTCTCCCATCGGAGGACATTCAGGTTAGGAAAGCTGTTCCACACTCAGTTGGAATTCTTTCAGAAAGTTTCTCCTGAGAGTGGTCTTTTATATTACTCCTGTCTCTGAATTGTACCTGGGGGACAAGGACTTCCGAGAGTGTTCTGACTTAGTCTTCCCCAAAAAGTACGAAGCAGATTCTTGGTCCAGACAAAACCCCTTTTATTAAACGAATGTAAATTCCTCTCATTCACATTCAGCAAAGGCCTGGTAAACAGTCTTTCAAAGGTGAAGTTATGACCACAGACCTTATCTAGCTTGGAAAGCTGCCATGTAAATATTTCTCAGATGGAGTGCTTTGTGAGGAAAGACTGCGCACAGAGTCTCTGAGATTCACGGACAGATCTTCACACTCCTGAAATGAATCTAATGACTGAACAAATGAATTGTTTCCTGCAAAAGCCCACTCCCTTTCGCTCCTCTTTTATTTCCTATGGGAGGGGCCAATCACCATCCACCTGTGGCTTTACTCTCAAGTTGACCCTGATTTCTTAGTTGTTCTTGTCTCCTCGCATCTCTGCGCATGTGTACATCAGGAACAGGCTCCAGCTGTTCATCTGCCTCACTTATGTCTGCCTCTGAAGGCAGCTGGTAACTGTCGGATGGCCCTGTCTCCCTCTGCCTCTGATGCACAGCCCTCATCAGAGCCTTCCCCAGCCTCCTCACTGTCTGTGCCTCTTGTCAGCTCCGCTGGCTGCTGGTGGCCACAACACAGAGAAGGCAACATAGAAATTTTCTTTCTGTGACTTGCTTCCTTCAATGAAATTTAGGATTCAAAATGTTGATTATTTTTTGTGAGCAATTGTAACAGTATGTGAGAAAGACCTTGGGAGACCAGGTGAAGAGATGCTGCCTAGGGAACCGTCAGATAAGAGACAGCATAGCCCACAGCTAGATAGCGGGTGGGGCAAGAGATTCAAAAGAGACCTTCCGTAGTTTCTTGGCCTGTATAAGAGAGAACGGAAGAACTGCATTTTCAATCTTGCAAGATTCTGACGATGTAGGTTTTACAATAAAGTAGAATTAGCTTATCTGGTTGTGTTTCCTATACGGTTTATCTAATAAGGCTGACAACGAGAATGGAAAGTCAGACTCCTGAGACACATTTTTATCCTTGTTATCTTTCCAGCTCCTTCATCTCCTTTAATCATAGTTACAGCCAGTTTCATCTTCTTGGTGTTGGTGACATGCCCACGGCTTCAAAGCAGAGTAAACATGCTTTTTTCTTCGCAGCAAAATGCCATTTTCTCACCCAGTGAAGGAAGCCTGGGCGTATAAATCAATCTTATCTACAGTTGAATGTCTCCTATTAAGAAAATTGAACAGGGAGGGAGTGGATCAGAAGGGGCTCTATAGTGCAGCCACGTACAAATAGGTTTGTGTAGTTTCTTCTTCCACAGGTGTGTGTATATACACAGAAACAAAGAAGTATAGAATAGAATAACAGAGTTGGAAGGGACCTTGAAGGTCTTCTAGTCCAACCCCCTGCTTAGGCAGGAAACCCTACACCATTTCAGACAAATGGATATCCAACATCTTCTTAAAAACGTCCAGTGCTGGAGCATTCACAACTTCTGGAAGCAAGTTGTTCCACTGATTAATTGTTCTAACTGTCAGGAAATTTCTCCTCGGTTCTAAGTTGCTTCTCTCCTAGATTAGTTTTCACCCATTGCGCAGTGGTTAGGGTGCAGTACTGCAGGCCACTTCAGCTGACTGTTATCTGCAGTTCAGCGGTTCTAATCTCACCGGCTCAAGGTTGACTCAGCCTTCCAGCCTTCCGAGGTGGGTGAAATGAGGACCCAGACTGTGGGGGCGATATGCTGACTCTGTAAACCGCTTAGAGAGGGCTGAAAGCCCTATGAAGCAGTATATAAGTCTAACTGGTATTGCTAACTGCTATTGCTATTCTTGTCTTGCCTTCAGGTGCTTTGGAGAATAGCTTGACTCCCTCTTCTTTGTGGCAACTCCTTAGATATTGGAACATTGCTATCATGACACCCTTAGTCCATCTTTTCATTCAAATAGACATACCCAGTTCCTGCAACCGTTCTTCATATGTTTTATCCTCCAGCCCTGCCGGCATTACTACCAATTCGGTGCCCGAAAAATTTTGCTGACTCCCTCCCTGTGACTGTCCCTCAAGCACCAGAAGACAGCTATCATGTCTTCTCCAGCAATCAACACTGACTTGAAAGCACTAAGGAAGAAAAGTATTCTTCTGTTGGAAGACATCTGCCAATATTTAAGCACACACACACACACACACAAATAAAAATGATTGTAAGGCCAGCTTGTAAAAACTATTATGTCAAGCAACTGTTACATAATATTTCATGCAGCATGATGGTGCAAATCCATAGATTTCATGCGCCGCCCACCAGCTTTGCACACAGCTCTCAAAACCCCCCAAACTGTTTCCCAAATTGAATTAGTAGGTCTTGAAGGAGAAAATTGGGAAATAACACTGCTAGTAAATAATTATATTCAATTTTAATTAAATGCAAATGACATTAAATGTAGGTTTTGCTCCGGTTTTGCCTGCTCCTTGTAGGAATGAAGTCCTGCAGACATTACAGAAGGATGAAATGTGTCCTTAGGCCCAGAAAATTCATGTAGCCATTATTCATTTATTGTATATAATCCGGCTGGATTATATATGGTTTGTACTGCTCTCTGTTGTTGTATTTGGCTCATGTTTTGACTGGAGGAGATTCAAAGGTCAAAACAGGCGTATTATAACATTACTCATTTTACAAAAAAGTGGAACTCCTAAACATTACAAGCCCCCATTCCCCATCCTGATTTTTCACTTATATGTTGGCGCATGTGGTTTGTCATTGAAAATAATAAAGCACAGAGAATAATATTTTATAGCAGAACTAATGGGGAAGAAATTGCTTGTTAAATAGGAACATAAATAATGCACATATAAGGAAAATGTGGGAGAGGATGTGTTCGTGCTGCGATGTGGGCTCTGTTTTGCTTTTACCCAAATAACTGAAGTCATACGGACGCTTGTAGCTAATAAAACAGGAATTTATTTATTATTTATTTATTAATTAGACTTATATACCGCTTCCTAGGGCTTTCAGCCCTCTCTAAGCGGTTTACAGATTTTTAGCAAATTGAGTCAGCAAATTGCCCTCACAGTCTGGGTCCTCATTTCACCCACCTTGGAAGGATGGAAGGCTGAGTCAACCTAGAGCCGGTGAGATTTGAACTGCAGATAACAGTCAGCTGAAGTGGCCTGCAGTACTGCACCCTAACCACTGCACCACCTCGGCTCGGTGAAAATGGCCCGGTTGTCCCTCTCTGACTCAGCAACCAAACAAGACAGACACAGACTTCAGAGAATAATTAGAACTGCAGAAGAAACAATGGCTACCAGCCTGCTTTCCATTGAGGACCTGTATACTGCACGAGTCAAAAAGAGGGCTGTAAAAATATCTACAGAACAGATGTGGGTTGCTCCTGGTTCGGCCAAACCGATAGTGGAATTCAGGCCTGGATCGCAGAACCGTCAGCGACCCAGGCCTGCCACGCCCCCGAACGGGTTCCCTCGCTGCCGCTTGGCCGCCGCCATTTTGATTTTGGTGACTGTGTCTGCGCAGTTCACTGTAAATTGTTCTGTGCATGCGCAAAGGTTGCGAACCGTTAGTAAAACTGGCAGCCACCCACCCTTGCTACAGACCCCCTCACATCCTGGACGTAAATTATTTCAACTCCTGCCCTCAAAACAACAGTATAGAGCACTGCACACCAAGACAACTAGACACAAGGACAGTTTTTTTCCTGAATGCCATCACTCTGCTAAACAAATAATTCCCACAACACTGTTAAATTATTTACTAAGGCTGTATTACTGTTATTCTTCTCTTCCTTCCTAATACCTATCTCTTTCCTAGTACCTATCCCTTTCAATTTATGACTATAACTAGGTTGCTTTGTATCTTTAAAATATATATTGTTTTATTTGTTTCCTGGTATAATTTGATTGCTTTTTAGTAACCTATGACTATCACTAAGTGTTATATCTTCTGATTCTTGATGAATGTATTCTATTTTATTTTTCCTTATGTACACTGGGAGCATATGCACCAACAGGGGTGGGTTTCTCACCCCGTTCCAACCGGTTCAGTTGGAACGGGGCCGGCGGCGTCCTCGTGCATGCGCATGGTGCACGCATGCGTACTAGCGTCTGCGTGACGCTCCAGCTGCTCCTGGACGATCGCGCAGGCGCTGTATGCGTCCTGCGCATGCGTGGAAGCACAGAACTCGTCAAAACCGGGTAAGGACCGTGGGCGGGCGCGCCCTTCGCCATTCCCGGAAGTTACTTACTTCCGGGTTCGGCAACCAACCAGTTCGCAGGGACCGCCGCGAACCGGTTGAAACCCACCCCTGTGCACCAAAGACAAATTCCTTGTGTGTCCAATCACACTTGGCCAATAAAGAATTCCATTCCATTCCATTCCATTCTATTTAGAATGAAATACAGTTCTCTAACAAAAGCCACATATTGGTTGGGATTTTTTTTAAAAAAAACATACGATAGCCAGCATGATGGCCCTAGATTTATGTTTGCGGCAGCTGTCAAAACAGCCAGTGAAATCTTTGGCTGCAGCAACACCAGCATTAATTTCAAGATTATAGGAAGTGTTAGTTCTGCTCTGTGCTATATTGGTTAGACAGCACCTGCTGCAGTTTCTTTGCCAAGATGGAAGAGGGATGCTGAAGATCTTGCAAATTGCAGAGAGAAGACCAGGAAAGAAGGCGAGGGGTTTGGAAGTGAAATCCTGTGAAGGACACTGAAGAACGGGATATATTTACCCTAAAGAAGTGAAGGTGAAGGAGAGACATTTTAGTAATTTTCTGAAATCTGAAGGGCTGCCACTGTTGTGCACTCTCCAGAGTGCACAACAGTAAAACAAAAAATATAGAAGGGGGAAGGAGGGAAAGAAAAAGAAAGAAAGAAAGAAAGAAAGATAGATAGAAAGACAGAAAGACAGAAAGAGAAAGCTAGAAAGACGGAAAGACGGAAAGATAGAAAGAGAAAAGACCAAAAGACAGGAAAATAGAAAGAGAAAGATAGAAAGATAGAAAGACAAAAAGACAGAAAGACAGAAAGAGAAAGATGGAAAGACTGAATGATAGAAAGAGAAAAGACCAAAAGACGGAAAAATAGAAAGAGAAAGATAGAAAGATAGAAAGAGAAAGATAGAAAGACAAAAAGATAGAAAGACAGAAAGACGGAAAGACTGAAAGATAGAAAGAGAAAAGACCAAAAGACAGAAAAATAGAAATAGAAAGAAAGACGGAAAGACTGAAAGATAGAAAGAGAAAAGACCGAAAGACAGAAAAATAGAAAGAGAAAGATAGAAAGACAGAAAGACAGAAAGACTGAAAGATAGAAAGAGAAAAGACCGAAAGGCAGAAAAATAGAAAGAGAAAGATAGAAAGACAGAAAGAGAAAGATAGAAAGATGGAAAGACTGAAAGATAGAAAGAGAAAAGACCAAAAGACAGAAAAAGAGAAAGATAGAAAGACAGAAAGAGAAAAATAGAAAGAGAAAAGACCGAAAGACAGAAAAATAGAAAGAGAAATATAGAAAGACAGAAAGAGAAAGGTAGAAAGATGGAAAGACTGAAAGACTGAAAGACAGAAAGAGAAAAGACCAAAAGACAGAAAAATAGAAACAGAAAGATAGAAAGACAGAAAGATGGAAAGATAGAAAGAGAAAGATGAAAAGACAAGAAGACAGAATGACAGAAAAATAGAAAAAGACAAAAGGACAGAAAGATAGAAAGACCGAAAGATAGAAAGAGAAAAACAGAAAGAGAAAGACAGAGAGATAGAGATTCTTTAAAGAAAGAGATTCAAACTTAAAATAAGGAGCTCCTGACAATTAAGTCTACCTCCTGGAGTTGTGGGTGTCCATCAAACAAAGGTTGGGCAGCTGTTGGAAAGGTGTGGAAATTCTTGATTTGGTCAAGAGGTTGGACTAAAAAAGATCAACAAGGTTTCTTCTAAACTTATGACTATAGGACTGGGATTTGTAAGAGACTACAATATCCAGGCTGAAAGGCTCTAGAGTTACTTGCTTGTTTATTGAAAGACTTCGCTGCTGCCCCACAAGACTTGCAATGGTTTGTAATCGTAAAACGGAACAATACAGCAATAGCATTAGCATTGAGACTTCCCAGTGCTTTTACAGCCCTCTATAAGTGGTTTACAGAGTCAGCCTATTGCCTTCAACAATCTGGGTCCTCGTTTACTGACCTCGGAAGGATGGAAGGCTGAGTCAACCTTGAGCCAGTGAGATTAGAACTGCCAAATTGCAGGCAGGCGGCAGTCAGCAAAAGTATCGCCTTCTTTTCTCTAGACTCGCCACCAGTCTGAATAGTCACTAGATTCCACTGCTTAGTTCTATTCTCCTTTTTGATCATTGCAGGGTGTTTTCTTTCTCCCATTAAACAAACAAAAAAAGAAAAGAGCAAAATCAGCGTGGAAGGACACGTCTCCCATCCTCAATTCCCTCCTGGATCCTGACTGTTTCTGCCAAGATCTACAGGGCTTTCTCTAGTCCCTCTGAGCAAATTGAGATTTCAAGGTTTTTGGTATTTCATCCACGTTATCGGTTGCCTTCAGCTTTAACCCCCAGAGGGACAACGGCTACAGAACAAATGATCCGTCAGTCAGACGGAGGGAGAAATGTGTTTGATGTTCCCCACTTTGTCACTTTAATCGGGTCGTAGGGAAATTGATCGCTTCTCTGATTTTAGAAATGATGGTTGGTGCCCTGATTTTTAACCCTCCTTCTTTCCAAACACAAAGGTAATGTATTGAGGGTCAATCAGAGGAGGCTTGGGTTCAAATCCCCAATCATGCTCATAATAACTCATTCTCCTATAGTCTCATCTAACATACAGGGTTGTTGGGAAGACTATCATTTACAACTTTTGGAATAGTTTATAGCAATAGCAATAGCAGTTAGACTTATATACCGCTTCCTAGGGCTTTCAGCCCTCTCTAAGCAGTTTACAGAGTCAGCATATCGCCCCCACAGTCTGGGTCCTCATTTCACCCACCTCGGAAGGATGGAAGGCTGAGTCAACCTTGAGCCGGTGAGATTTGAACCGCTGAACTGCAGATAACAGTCAGCTGAAGTGGTCTGCAGTACTGCACCCTAACCACTGCGCCACCTCGGCTCTTTAAAGGGTTTGATGTTATAGAATGGAATGGAATGGAATAGAATGGAAAATATGGAATGGAATAGAATAGAATAGAAAATATGGAATGGAATGGAATAGAATAGAAAATATGGAATGGAATTGAATAGAATAGAAAATATGGAATAGAATAGAATAGAAAATATGAAATAGAATAGAATAGAAAATATGGAATGGAATAAAATAGAATAGAATAGAAAATATGGAATAGAATATAATAGAATAGAAAATATGGAATAGAATATAATAGAATAGAAAATATGGAATGGAATAAAATAGAATAGAATAGAAAATATGAATATAATAGAATAGAATAGAAAATATGAATAGAATATAATAGAATAGAAAATATGGAAAGGAATAAAATAGAATAGAATAGAAAATATGAATAGAATAGAATAGAAAATATGGAAAGGAATAAAATAGAATAGAATAGAAAATATGAATAGAATAGAATAGAAAATATGAATAGAATAGAATAGAAAATATGAATAGAATAGAATAGAAAATATGAATAGAATATAATAGAATAGAATAGAAAATATGAATAGAATAGAATAGAAAATATGGAATGGAATGGAATAGAAAATTTGTTTATTGGCCAAGTCTGATTGACTAGGAATTTGTCTGGTGCAAATGGTCTCAGTGTACTTAAAAAGACAAGATACATACGTCAAGAATCATAAGGTACAACACTTAATGATAGTCATAGGATACAAATAAGCAATCAGGAAACAATCAATATAAATCGTAAGGATACAAGCAACAAAGTTACAGTCCTGCAGTCATAAGTGGGAGGAGATGGATGATAGGAACGATGAGAAGACTAATAGTAATAGTAATGCAGCCTTACATGGGGCAGCCCTTGAAGAGCATTCGGAGACTTCAGCTTGTCCAGAATGCAGCCGCGCGAGCAATTGTGGGTGCACCTCGGTTCACCCACGTAACACCAATCCTCCGCGAGCTGCACTGGCTGCCTATTGGTCTTCGGCTACGCTTCAAGGCGCTAGTCGTCACTTATAAAGCCCTTCATGGTATTGGACCTGGGTACTTGAGAGACCGCCTGCTGCCAAATACCTCCAACAGACTGATCAGATCCCACAGATTAGGCCTCCTCCGAATTCCATCCGCCGGCCAATGCCGACTGGCGACTACCCAGAGGAGAGCCTTCTCTGTGGCTGCTCCGACCCTCTGCAACGAACTCCCCGTGGGGATTCGAACCCTCACCACCCTCCAGGCCTTCCGCAAAGCCCTTAAAACCTGGCTGTTCCGACAGGCCTGGGGCTAAAGAGTTCTTGCTCCCCTTCTCAAATGGTATGGTTGTTGTGTGTTTTTAAATTTTGTATTGTTATGTCTCGTCTTTTTTATCCCCCTGTTTGTATCTCCTTCCCTGATTGAATTGTGAGCCGCCCTGAGTCCCCTTCGGGGAAAAGGGCGGCATATAAATGTAATAAATAAACAAATAAACAAATAAATAAACAAACAAACAAACAAATAAATAAATAAATAGTTTGACAGTGGTGAGGGAATTATTTGTTTAGCAGAGCGATGGCATTCAGGGGAAAACTGTTCTTGTGTCTAATTGTCTTGCTGTGCAGCGCTCTATAGTGTCATTTTGAGGGTAGGAGTTGGAACAATTTAGGTCCAGGATGTGAGGGGTCTGTAGCCGGGGTGGGTTGCTGCCGAAGTTTACTGCCGGTTTGCAACCTGCGCGCACATTGTAAATTGAGAACTATCTGTATTCAATTCCAAGTCCTAAAAAACTCACGTAACTTTCCCCTCCTTTTGGTCATGCCCAAGCTCAGCACATAATGAAGTGAGGTGAGAAATATCACCATGACGAATACGCTTGGATTCTAATACGATGTATCTTGCCCATCGAACAAGGAATAAATTGCGTTTAATTTAACTTAATTAGCCCCCTTTTATTTCTTAGCAACAGTATGTTCTGAGAGCGGCCAAATTGTTTCGGGAGCCTATTTGTTAGCGTCTAATCTCAGCCAGCCACATGTAATGTTTATCCACTTTGGTGACACGAGGAACATTATAAATCACAAAAAAGATGTGTGTGGCCAAGGGAAGGCTTGTTCATTAGGCAAGATAACTGCATTTTATAGAAATTTTTTTGTAATCGGAAAACCTGGACTCCAGTTCTGTGCGGCCAAACATTTACTAAGTCATTTAAAACATTGTTATTTCACTGCAGATGAATCATAGGAAAATGCCAAAAATATAGTTAGAGGGCCTACCGACACCCCTTTACACCCCAAGTTGGTTTGATGTTTGTTTGTGTCAAATTTTGTGGCATAAATTCAAATCCAGAAGCACACAAATAACTGATTCAGCAAGATTCATTAACTTCTTTGTATACATAAGAATAGATGAATAAATGTACAATACCAACAGGTGGTTCTTCCAAGTAAAACACAAGGTAGGAGAGTTGCAGGCAAACACAGTTAGCTTCATTTCAGCAGACAAGCCCAGACAGACTGCTAAGTTTACTTCTCAGAGCAGCAGACTGCTTAATATAGCTAAGCCACGCCCAGACTTCTTACTTTATTATTTATTTATTTATTATATACCGCTTCATAGGGCTTTCAGCCCTCTCTAAGCGGTTTACAAATTTTTTTTTTTAGCAAATTGAGTCAGCAACTTGCCCCCACAGTCCAGGTCCTCATTTCACCCACCTCGGAAGGATGGAAGGCTGAGTCGACCTTGAGCCGGTGAGATTTGAACCGCTGAACTGCAGTTCACAGTCAGCTAAAGTGGACTGCAGTACTGCACCCTAACCACTGTGCCATCTCGGCTCTTGAATTAAGTTTCTGTTTCAATTCTCTGCACAGACTCAGATCTGTTTAAGCTCCCATTGGCTGACTTAGTTGCTATGCCTATTCATTGGCTGACCTTGTTCCCATGTCTCTCCCAGTCATGAATATTTTAACAGTTTGTGGAATGTTTTTGCACTGCAGAAGTTTAAGTGGTCAAAGGAGTGTTATGCCTTGCAGACGCTAAAGGCACACATTTTCTCGCTTAAAATCTGAAGACTCCCCAATTGAGCCTAGCCCCATCCAACTTTGAATGGCTACATCTGAGATGCCATCAAAGTCTGGTGGGATCTTCTAGCACAGGAGTGTTCAACCTTGGCAGCTTTAAGACCTGTGGACTTCAACTCCCAGAATTCCCCAGCCATCATAGAGGAGCACCCTTTGAATGTTGTGAATAGGAATGGATTTCCAGAAGGAAAATTGCAGACTAGAGGAACCAGGAGCACTACTCAGGTGATCCTAAGGACACAGATAAACCTCCAGGTGGCCTCAATGACCCTCTAAAAGGATGCAAATGACCATCTGTCTGCAAGCAATATAAATCCCTCAATTCCCCACTATCCTGTCAGAGCTGAAGAAGCTTTTCAGATGAGAAGCGAAACATCTTCAACAGAAAAAAAAACCAAGAAAGTCCAGTTGCCTCCTGAAAAAGCACCTTTGGGACAACCATGACCTGGATGATCTTTACTTTACTTCACTTTACTACTAGACTTTGAGTCTCATTAGAAAATTTGCATGCTGGAGCACAAGCCTAAAAAGCCATATTTGACCTTGGGTAATGAGGCTCAAAGCATTAGGGTTTGGTCCCTATCACTAAGCCATGATATTTGCCAGGCAACCCAACTCCAGCTGCAATGACCTTGAATTATATATTTTAAAAAATCCACGCGAGAAACATGCAGAAAAATACAGGAAACAAATTTAAAAAGAAGAAGGTTGAGGAATCCTATTTCACATGAAGGCCAACTGAGTAAGCAGAGAGCCTACAATATGTCCATATTGTGCCTTAAACCTGGAATAGGCCTGCCTTTGTTTCCCTTTAGACATGCTTGCCTGTTCTAAATTGCTGAGTATTGATTCAACAAAGCATCCAGCAGTGTATCTGAGAATAGGATAGGAGCCAGAAGTGGCTAGCAATTCACATGACAAAAGGCAAGTTTAACAGACATAGAAATGCTTTGCGAGTTGAGAGCAAGATTCCTCCCTCAATCTCTCTCTCTCTCTCTCTCTCTCTCTCTCCCTCTCTCTCTCTCTCTCTCTCTCTCTCTCTCTTTCAAGGAGACAAACAACCATCGTGTTGTCTCTTTCTTTCAAATGTGCAAGGAAAGTGTGATTTTCAAAAATTCTTTCTCACAATTCCATGCGCCTCTGCAAAACGCAATTTGCTTTAGAACAGAGATGGGTAATGATGGGAAACAATCAAGATCAACTGAGGCACCAATGCCACTCCATAAAGTCCTAGTAAAAACTACACCTGGAATACTGCATCCAGTTTTGGTTGGTGTTAAGTCCTCAAGGCTACGACGCCATTGACTTGCATTGCCAGCTCCTGATTGGCTAAGACGCGAGCAGCCAGCTGGCGGGAGAATCCCGCCATTCTATTGGTTAAGCGTCTGACAGCTCTAGTATAAAAAGGGCTGTCAGCTGTCAAATGTTGCTGTTTGCCGGTTCGAGGTTTGCTTTACGTTGAGCTGTATGTAAAGGTTGTGTTAGCTTCAACCTGCCTTGCCTCAGTTCCTGTATGCCTCGTTCTCCCTACAGAACAGTCGCCACTATAAAAAATAGCTAAGCCACACCCAGACTTCTTACTTAAGTTTCTGTTTCAATTCTCTGCACAGACTCAGATCTGTTTAAGTTCCCATTGGCTGACTTAGTTGCTATGCCTATTCATTGGCTGACCTTGTTCCCATGTCTCTCCCAGTCATGAATATTTTAACAGTTTGTGGAATGTTTTTGCACTGCAGAAGTTTAAGTGGTCAAAGGAGTGTTATGCCTTGCAGATGCTAAAGGCACACATTTTCTCGCTTAAAATCTGAAGACTCCCCAATTGAGCCTAGCCCCATCCAACTTTGAATGGCTACATCTGAGATGTATGTAAAGGTTGTGTTAGCTTCAACCTGCCTTGCCTCAGTTCCTGTATGCCTCGTTCTCCCTACAGAACAGTCGCCATTATAAAAAAGATGTTGAGACTCTAGAAAAAGTGCAGAGAAGAGCAACCAAGATGATTAGGGGACTGGAGGCTAAAACATACAATCAACTGGTCATGGCTAGTCTAGTGAAGAGAAGGACCAAGGGAGACATGATAGCAGGGTTCCAATATTTGAGGGGCTGCCACAGAGAAAAGGGGGTCAAGCTGTTTTCCAAAGCACCCGAAGGCCAGACAAGGAATAATGGATGGAAACTGGCCAAGGAGAGATTCAACTTAGAAATAAGGAGGAACTTTCTAACAGTGAGAACAATCAACCCATGGAACAGAAGTTGCCTTCGGAAGTTGTGGGGGGTTTCATCACTTGAGACTTTCAAGAAGAGATTGGACTGCCATTTGTCAAAAACGGTGTAGGGGCTCCTCCTTGAGCAGTGGTGGTTGGACTAGATGACCTATAAGGTCCCTTCCAACTGTGTTAATCTGTCTGATGGCCCCTTTATGATTTACGGACTTCAACTTCGTCTCCCACCCCTGCTTTAAAATTTCATCTTAAGCCCATTTCTTTTCCCCAAGCATTGAAAATAAAATAAAATAAAGCAAGTCCATCCCGTTTATAAAACAAGTCCATCCCGTTTATATTTCCTGTTATAAAAAGGTAATGTTCTTCCTGTTTTATCTTTTCCAATCTGCAGTTTTAATTTAATGATAAAAGGGTGAGGGAACAGTTCTCCAGCCTGCCTTCATACCACAGGCATAAAGCCATTGGATGATTTCCCAGCTTCTGTATTCAACCCTGCACTGCAAAGCAGCTGACTCCACATGTGGATATCCAGTGAAGCTGGGAAAACATAATCCTGTACCAAGTTGGATATGAACCCAGAACTGTTCCTCTCTCTTCCTGCCTTTGGAGTCAAGCCAAAGTCACAGCAACTATTCTCCTTTTTCTTGTTTTTATTTTTCACTAGCCGATAACCCGATGTTGCCCTGATATTTATTTATAGGGGGAAAATATCCGGACCAAACGTAATTTCTAATGTTGGATTTTCCCCCTTACCAGAGGGAGCCCCCTTGTGGAGTACTGTGAAGCCGTTAGCATGACAACTCCATTGCGCTGCATAGTAGAATCCATTTTATGGCAGTACAGTAAAAGCCATTTTAAGGCACAACAGGCTGTATCTTAACCGAACACACACCCTGAGGGGTGTTAGAGGTGTCTTACCCCCACAGTATTTGTTTCCAGAGAGTAAGTTAGCTGTGTACCACATTTGGTTGAAATTGCTCGAGGCGTTCCAGAGTTATGCTGGAAGATACATACCCAGAGCCGTTTTTACATATATACATTTTATTATTATTATGATTTGCTTTTGAGCTAGTGTTTATGCCTAGCAATCAGCTGGACAGGTCTTTGTGTATTTTAATTACGTGTATTGTGTTTGTATCCCCTTTTTCCCCTTTTGAGTTGTTCGCCGCCCTGAGTCCCTCCCGGAGAAGGGCGGCATACAAATAAACTAAATCAATCAATCAATCAATCAATTATCTTGGCAAGATTTCAAGACTGGTTTGCCATTGCATCCTTCCTAGGGCTTAGAGAAAGTGACTGGCCCAAAAGTCACCCAGATGCTTTCATGCCTATAAATCAGTCTCCTGGTTTCTAGCTTTGGGTCTTCATCATTACACCATCTCTCTACTTATTTTTACATTGTAGACTAATTGCTAGTATCACCGACTGCTAGGAAGTAGACAGTACATGACGTGGTTTCATCCTATTGGGGATTCCTCAGTGATAGATAGCCAGTTGGTATTCTATAGCAGGTTTTTATTTTTCAAATTTGGCAACTTTAGGACGTGTGGACTTTAACTTCCAAATTTGGGGACTTTTAAGTCCTCACATCTTAAAGTGGCCAAATTTGAAAAATGCTGCTATAGATTACCATCTGGCTAACCCTAGAGAATAATGTCTAGTGGAGAAATTTGATGGAAAACAGGTAAAAACCTGTACGTGGGGCAAGCCATGATGGTAATAACTGTAATTATTGTTATTATTTTGTTCTGAGAGCTTAAGGAAAAATAGGTTGTATATGACAAATTTTCAAAAATTAATAATAAAGAAAGAGAAAGGGAGGGAGGGAAGGAGAGAGGGAGGGAGGAAGGAAAGAAGGAAGGGTTACTTTCAATTGGAATTGGCATTTGCACAACCCTTTATCCCATCCCAAAGGTAGATTGCTATATTTGAATGTTATTTCACACAGAGTGATTTCTCCAAGGGGAAATTTGGGATATCAACTCCCAGAATATTTCTGTTGTTGTCTAGGCCAGTGTGTGTTATCACTGGCAAAATTAAGACAGGTGGACTTAAACTCCCAGAATTCTCTAGCAGGCAAGGCAGCCTGGGGCATTCTGGGAATTGAATTCCATGCATCTTATACAGTTGCTGAGAATCGCATTTCTTTCCTTTCTCTAATTCAAAATAGAATTATAAGTGGAGCTCAGCTTCCAATTTGCTCAGTTTTGAGGTTGCTTTCTGCTTTTCTCTAACAAAGCAGCTCTGAAGCAGCATTAGAACAAGGCTGGGTCCAAATATTTTTATTTACTCTAGTAGTTAATGGCCTTATCAGTGGCAGCCTTCCAGGCTAAACTTTTCCAGATAGCCCTCAGGGAATTACTACTGATGTTTGGATGTTTGTTTGTTTAATGATTAATCATGCATTGTTTGTTATTTTTCATTTTGCTTATGAATCCACACTGTCCCTTTTGAAAAAAAACCACCATGGATGTTTCATTGCTTTTTGGCACGTTGTTGTGAGCCACTGTGAGTCTGCATAGATTAATAATTAATAACAAGGTTAAATCATAATAAGATTCCTGTATAAAAGATTCTCACCTGCTTCTTGGCTTTTAAGAACATTTCCAATGTACTAAAAACTATCCAAAGTAAAAACCAGTTAAAATTATAATTCAGTAGCACTCCAAAAATGTTAAAAGAAATAAATGCGACAAACTAAAATATGGGACGATACCAGGTTACAGTAGAAGAGATCAGCACAAGCCGGAAATATCTCTGGATCTTCAAAATTCAGTTTTTTCATTGACAGCAAAATGGGAGGAACCATTTTACTAAGAGGATAAGTTTTCTAATGGCTTTGCAAAGTTGGAGCTGACAAAGAATGCTCCAATGCACAGGTGGGCAGTGTTCCGACCCAGACTTCCTTAGAAAGCAAGAAGCAAAGTCTTGGTCCCGGCAAAACCTCTTTTATTTACACGACTGTGAATTCCTTTCATTCACAGTCAGCAAGGCTTGGCAAACAGTCTTTCAGAGGAATGTTTATCAACACGAACCTTATCTTGTTTGGCGAGCTGCCAAACAACTAGTGTCCAAACGCAGGGCAAGGCAACAATTGGCACAGAGTCTCTTATAGTCACAAACAGAACTTCCCACTCTTGAAACAGCCGAAGGAACGAATTGTTTCCTGCAAAAGCCCACTCCCCCTTCGCCCCTCTTTTGTTTCCTATGGGAGGGGCCAATCACCTCCAAGGGGTGGCTTTACTCCCAAGTTGACCCTGCTTTCTTAGTTGTTCTTGTCCTCTGGCAGCTCTGCACATGCGGAGACTGGGAACAGGCTCCAGCTGTTCCTCTGCTTCATTGCTGACTAGCAGAGTCTCTTGTAGTCTCTCATAGTCACAAACACAACTTTCCACTCTTGAAACTAGTTATTTCTTTTACCCTGAAAGCATAACAAACTTACGGTGACATCTGAATTTTGCATGTAACTCTCAAACGTTCTTTTGTTAAACTCTGGAGCCTCCTTTGAGTAGAGATGTCAAAATCTGGCAACATAAGGCCCCAGAACAATACTCCACACTTTATATAAAACTATATCGTGCATTCTAAAATGTTTAGCTTTTGCTGAAAAATTAATAACTCAGACCTTAAATCAAGGCCTGAAAGCTAGTTTGGTGCAGTGGTTAAAGCATCAGAGATAGAGCCGAGGTGGCGCAGTGGTTAAATGCAGGGTTCCACCACAAATCCGTGAAGCGCTTATCCGCGGAGACATAAGCGCGAAGACTAATTCGCGCCGTTCGAAGCGCTAAGGAAAAACGTGACCCTACCGCGATGACATAATCGTGGAGGGCAAATCCGCGCATTCCCAAGCACTCAGTAACCCTAACCCTAAATCTAATTCTAAACCTAATCCTAAAACAAACCCCTAAACCTAATCCTAACCCTTACCTTAATTGAAATCGGCTTTCTGCTGCGGCACCATTTTAAAGCGCCCTTCTGTTGCCGCGCTGTTGTCGCGGCGGTGATGACGCGTGGTGATGACGTCGCGGCTTTAGCGACGCGATTTTATCACCGCTATTTTGACGAGCGCGGTTTTGTCGTGCCACGAAATGCAGCACTGCAGGCTACTTCAGCTGACTGCAGTTCTGTAGTTCGGCTGTTCAAATCTCACCGGCTCGGGGTTGATTCAGCCTTCCATCCTTCCGAGGTGGGTAAAATGAGGACCCGGATTGTTGTTGGGGGCGATATGCTGACTCTGTAAACTGCTTAGAGAGGGCTGAAAGCCCTATGAAGCGGTATATAAGTCTAACTGCTATTGCTATCAGGCTAGAAACTGTGAGACTGTGAGTTCTAGTCTCACTTTAAACACACAACCAGCTGGATGACCTTGGGCACAACCCTCTCTCTCAGCCTTATGAAAAAGAGGGCAAGAGCAAGCCAATTCTTGCCAAGAAAACTATGGATTTAACTTTGTAATTACCAAGACTGTCAAAGACACAAACAACCCTTTCCCAGTAAATCCTTTACTGCTTCCCAAAACCTAACAAAAATATACATATAGCTGTAAATGCTACACCAGATAATATTTAACTGACAATTGAAAGTTTAATATACAGGTAGTCTTCACGGTGGTTAAGACAAAGAGCTTGTCGATCAGAAGGTCGGCAGTTCAACGGTTTGGATCCCTAGCGCCGCATAATGGAGTGAGCCCCTGTTACTTGTCCCAGCTTCTGCCAGTTCAAAAGCACATTAAAAAAATGCAAGTAGAAAAATAGGAACCACCTTTGGTGGGAAGGTAACTGCATTCCATGCACCTTTGGCGTTTAGTCATGCCAGCCACATGACCACGGAGATGTCTTTGGATAATGCTGGTTCCTCAGCTTTGAAACAGAGATGAGCACCGCCCCCTAGAGTCAGGAACGACTAGTACATTTGCTCGAGGGGAACCTTTACCTTTAACTTTAGTCTTCACTTTCCAACCACAGTCGGGACCAAAATCTCTATTGCCAAGTGCCGTGGTCATTAAGTGCAATGTTGTGTGATCGCACAATATCAGTTCTGGCTGTGATCGTTAATCATGACTTCATATAATTGCAACTATTGGCTTCCTGACAGCTTTTCCCATTGCCTTTCTGGTTGGAAGCAAACCCCGAAGGTCACAAATGATGATCCTGACACCATGTAACATTGGGATCATCATAAATGAAATCTGATTGCCAAGCATGGGAATTACGACCACATAATCATAGAAATTCTGCAAAAGCTGTAACTTCAAGGATTGGTTGTAAGTCTCCTTTTTCAGCATCATAATAATAACTTCAGAAGATCACTGAACAAGTAGTTGGTAAGTGAGGACTTCTTGTATGTCTGTACGTCTGTACGTCTGTCTGTCTGTATGTATGTATGTATATATATATATAGGGTTTCTGTCTGGATGGTCTCTTATGACGAGCCGATGGACAGAGAATGGAAGTAGTGACCTTCCTCCCATATTTGGGCATACCAGGGGTTGTAACTTTAAATATTTACCTTTCTCCCTGGCTCAGCTGATAACAGAGGACAGCCTGTGGCTTAGTGGTTAATACATCTGCCTAATATGCAATACAGCCCAGGTTCGAATCCCAGTAAGGGTATGGCTAGCTGATGAGAGCTAAATAGCTTGAAATAGATCTATACTAGTCTCCCTTTATTTATTTATCAGCGCGCGCGCGCACACACACACACACACACACACACACACACATATATATATATACCTGAAACCCAGAAGGATCTTGTTCCCTGTTGCATCCCTTCTACACAACATTGCTTGCTACCATTCTTGACTATCCCACATATCATTCAATGAACTACTTGGCTACTTCTTTCCTTAAGGTCATCTTCTGATCTTCAATTAGGATGGAAAATACACTTCTATCTCCACTGCAAGGAAAAAATAGTTCAACTACCCCTTGATTAGTTGGACACGTAATTTTTTTTGTCTGAAGCATGGAACAATTAATGCTCAGCTCTGCACTTATATAAATTGTGGAGAGAAGCTTGCATGGATGGTGCTAGTGGTGATGATGATTGAACGTGATTTCCTCCATAATTCTGGGGTTCCACTTCACTGTTCTATGAACTGATGGTGTCCAAGCCACATTCTAGTTATCTTCCTGATAAAGAATAAAATAGGTTTTCAAATCACCTTTGGCACAAGAGACAGCATAGCAGATATATATTTTCAACTCAGTGGAGCATGGAAGACGCAGCAAAGCCTTAAGCAATGTGACTGCTTGTAGTTTCTTAACCGTAAAGCATCATACAATGCCATCAGTAGGACTCAAAGACACGCAATGGAGAGTAAGAATTTTTGTTCTCTGTATCTTTATGTCCTTGGTTTCACCGAGGACTTAAAACGAAATTGTAAAAAATGCTTTTCCTGGTTGAAGGCCTGGAAGTCCCTCTTCCCTGCAGAGACAAGTTGGTGAATTGATATTTGCTACTTAAGAATGCAGAGAGCAACTGGACTGGACTGAGCCTGTGGCATGAGGGCCATAGGTTACAATCACAGCCCTACACAACTTTGGACAAAGGGGTTTCAAATCTCTTCTTGAAAATCTCCAGTGATGGAGCACCCACAACATCTGAAGGCAACTTCTGTTCCACTGGTTTATGGTTCCCACTGTCAGGAAATTCCTCCTCAGTTCTAGGTTGCTTCTCTCCTCGATCAATTTCCATCCATTGCTTCCTGTCCTGCCCTCAGGGGCTTTGGGGAATAGGAGAATAGCTTCACTCCCTGTTCTTTGTGGCAGCTGCATAGATATTGGAAGACTGCTATCATGTCACTCCTAGTCCTTCTTTTCATTAAAGTAGACATACTCCATTCCTGCAACCGTTGCTCATGTTTTATTCTCCAGTCCCCAAATCATCTGCATTCTTTCTAAAGTCTAAATATCTAATTTTTTTTCTAAAGTTTAAATATCTTTTTCTAAATATCATGGTACCCAAAACTAGCTGCAATATTCCAAGTGTACTTATTAAGGCCTTATAAAATGGTACGAACACTTCACATGATCTTGATTCTATTCCTCTATTAATGCAGCCTAGGGACTGGGTTGGCTTTGCTGCAGGGGTGGGTTCCTGCCACTTCTAACCTCTTCTAAAGAAGAGGTTCCATAAATCTACAGGGCCGTTTAGAACCGGTTCCAGCTCCCTCCCCCCGCCCGTCTGCACATCATCAAGATGAAGAGTGAGAGGAGGAATTCTGGGAGTTGAAGTCCACAAGTCTTAAAGCTGTCAAGTTTGAACACCCCTGGTGCAAAGGTCTTGTAACTTGACAGCTTTAAGACTTGCACACTTCAATGCCAGAATTTCTGAGCCAACATTTTGTTTGCTAAGCAAGAGCCTTGTTAAGTGGGTTTCATCACATTTTACAAGTTGGCCACGCCCACCCAGTCACATGGCTGGCAAGCCACTCCCACCCGGTCACATGGCCGACAAGCCACTCCCACACCTACAGAAGAGGTTCTAAAAAATTTTGAAACCCATCACTGCTTTGCTGGCAACTGCAGCATACTGCTGGCTCATATCTAAATTGTCCACTAGGAGTCAAAGATCTCTCTCACAGTTGTGACTTCTAAAAGAAGTAGTACCTCTACTACCTCTTCCAACTACTACTTACTAGTGTTTGCATTCTTCAACGTATTACTATCTATCACTGGGTCTTTTCCTGATAGTTCTAAGAAGATATAATCCTTCTCCATGACTGCTTTTCATCTGTTGTTATTTGGGGGAAGACCAAAGTTCCGCAAATGGTAGGGTTTCACTTGAGCCTGCTGATATTCAGATTTGGAAACAAGTGCAGGTGGTTAAAAGGGATACAGTGGCTCAGGGGCTAAGACACTGAGCTTGTCAATCACAAAGGTCGGCAGTTCGGCAGTTTGAATCCCTAGCACCACGTAACGGAGTGAGCTCCCGTTACTTGTCCCAGCTTCTGCCAACCTAGCAGTTCGAAAGCACCTAAAAATGCAAGTAGAAAAATAGGAACCACCTTTGGTGGGAAGGTAACAGCGTTCCGTGCGCCTTCGGCGTTTAATCATATCGGCCACATGACCACGGAGATGTCTTCGGACAGCGCTGGCTCTTCGGCTTTGAAACGGAGAGGAGCACTGCCCCCTAGAGTCAGGAACGACTAGCATATATGTGCGAGGGGAACCTTTACCTTTACCGATGATCCTCGATTTACAAATACAGGTAATCTTCGACTGAAATTTGAGATAATTAATGATATTTATGTCATTCAAGTAATGACATACTTGATGGTTTTAGATTATTGGCTTTAACCTACTCTGCATAATTCCACAAATAACACCAATGTAAATTACATCAATTACATTTAATGCAGGTTAAACAGACACTTAGATTGAACAGGCATCTCTCTCCCACAAATACTCCATTAATTCAAGGTTTCACTGTACTCAGAAATTACATTTGAAACCAGAGATTTACTTTGCAACACAGTACAATATCTGGTTTTTTTCATTTTAATTAAAAGAAGAAAATGAAATAAAACCAGATGGGACAGGAAAACAGATGGGCATTATGGCATATCAGCACCAGTTGCGTGATTCAAAAGTTTTTACTACTGGTTCTGTGAGCGTGGCTTTAATGGGTGTGGTGTGGCTTTGTGGGTGTGGCTTTATAGGCGTGGCAGGGGAAGGATACTGCAAAATCCCCATTCCCTCCCCTCCCTACTAATCTGCTTTCCAGCTCTGTTCTCCTGCACAGGGCAACAAAAGAAGATCAACTGGGAAGCAGCAGAGGCGGGGCCAGCCTATTTGCCGGTTCTCCAAACTACTCAAAATTTCTGCTACTGGTTCTCCAGAACCTGTCAGAACAGGCTGAATACCACCTCTGGCCAACACCATTGGAAGTTTATACCTACATGGGTACCTTGAGTTCCAATCGTGTTTACATTGAGGTGATAAGCACATTTAAATTGCAAAACCCAAGCTAAGTTCTTCACTACTAAAAAAGGAGGACAAACCTTTACAGTGGACACACTGTATATTTGTGAACACACATCAAAGTGATATAAATATAAACAGTCAGATTTATCTTGAACATTTTGCTATTTATTGTAGTCCACTAGATTTTTCACTAGATTTTATCACACAAGAATGTAGTCGATTAACAGCCAGCATTAAATTGACACTAGACAACAGTTAAAGGAACTCTAGAGGGGTGGGACTCGCACTGCTTATGGGAACGTAACGACTCTAGGCTGATTGCTTGCTTGATTCCACCCCCAGACTCTGCTTCTTCTACTACTACTACAAGTTCTCAGTAAACAATATGATGGACCCTTCAATGGCTTCTCATCTGGCAAATTCATTTGAGACCTCTGCCTGGTGGTAAACCCTTATTAGCATTTACACAACTAACTAATTAAACGGAGCAATAAAACACAGTAATGTGACAAGTCACCTTTTTTTGATTGCTGTTGTAACTTCGCTAAACAAATGGTTGTAAGTCAAGAACTACCTGTAGTGGATTAATGTTCTCCTGATGTCAACCTGAATCAAGATATCTTTAACCACGATACAGCTCGAATGCAAATATTGAAGGATTTGTTCTGTTTATCCAAAGAAGGCAACAACGAATGACAGATTTACTCACCTGCCCAGCAGTAAAAATTCACTGGCCAGCCCCAAGCGTCTCATTGCCATCAACAGTCCTCGTACTGTCATCCCTTCGCAGAAACAGGCGACAACTCTTGCTTTGGGTAAGTGGCTTCTGAGCTTTTCCAACAATCTATCAAAACTCTGTTCTCCGGCATTGCTGTAGATCTTGTAAGAATGAGCGATGCAGATCCCTTCTTTACCTGACATGTCTTTGAAGGCTTCCATCCCACTTTCACCATAGTTTCCTAGAGCGAGAACCAAGAGACGCACAAAAATATTAGCCAAAAAATAGTGGGAAGGGCCCAGTGGTGGGTTTCAAAAATTGTTCGAACCTACTCTGTGGGTGTGGCCTCCTTTGTGGGAGTGGCTTGCTGACCATGTGACCGGATGGGAGTGGCTTGCAGCCCATGTGACCGGATATGAAGATGCCGACGACACTTGTCAGAACCACCTTAAATTACCTCACACACAGCACTGGCATGCATAAGAATATGATGTAAACGTGTTTTTAAAAGGCATCTTTGGTTTGCGTTAAAACAACTTCAACACACGCAATGTTCTGATTGCACCACAAATGCAGTAGTCATCCTTACCTTTCACAGAGGCACTGAGTTTTATGAATATGAGCATGATAGTGTAGAATAATCATATCCAAGGACCAGTGGTGGGTTTCAAATTTTTGGGAATGTCTTCTGTAGGTGTGGCCTGCTTTTCGAGTCCACTGGTGGAACCTCTTCTAACCGGTTCGGTAGATTTGACGAACCGATTCTACCGAATAGGTGCGAACTGGTAGGAACCCACCTCTGGAAGGGCCCTTATAAACAGTGACGTGCAGTGGTGGGCTTAAATTTTTTAGCAAGGAGTTCTCTGCCTGGTTACTGGGTAGGCATGGCTATGGTGGGTGTGGCCTAGTTGGCCTACTGCTCCATGATGGGGGGGAGCTTTTTGCTCTCCCTAGGCTCCAGAGGCTTTCCTCAAGCCTCCGGGCGGGAGAAAAGATACCAAGCTTCTGGTAGGCCCGTTTTTTTTGCCCTCCCCGAGCCTCTGCATGCACCCTGCACTTTCCTGCATCCAAAACAGGCTACGTGGGGACTCCTGGGTGGGGAGGAGTGGGGTGGGCAGGGCCAGCCAAGAGTGGGATTTGGGAGTTCTCTGAACTGCACAGAATATTAGCTAGAGGTTCTCCCGAACCGCTGTGAACCTCCAGCAGCTCACCCCTGTTGATGTGACATCATCACATAACTGGGAAATTGAAATCAAATGTAAAGGAACAGATGAGGACTAAGATGGAGAATACCTGCATAGGTGAAATCGGCATACGTGGGACTGATTGGGGTAGATTGTAGGGGTAACACTGAAGTATAATTTTATCACAGTGTTTCTCAACCTTGGTCACTTGAAGATGTCTGGACTTCAATTCCCAGAATTCCCCAGCCAGCGAATGCTGGCTGGGGAATTCTGGGAATTGAAGTCCAGACAACTTCAAGTGGCCAAGGTTGAGAAACACTGTTTTATCATATTTTATTTATCTCTATATTAAATTATTGTATTTTATTCAATTTGATTTTAAATCGTATTTTATCAGATTCTAGTAATAATTTGTCTCTGGGATTCTGCACTTTGATGTGGCCCAAAGGCAGTGGTGGGGATTCAGCCGGTTCGCACCACTTCGGGAGAACCGGTTGTTAACTTTCTGAGCAGTTTGGTGAACTGGGTGTTGGAAGAAATCATTCGGGCAGAGAACCAGTTGTTAAATTATTTGAATCCTACCATTGCCCAAAGGCTAATCAATAAAGTAAAGTAAGCAAGTAAACCTACAAAAGTAACAATACTTCAAAAAAAAAAATATGGAATAGCAACTCATTGCAAACCGAATATGTCAGTGGGACATAATTTAAAAAAAGGCCAGTATACAATTACAGCAATAGCAATAGCACATAGACGTGCTTTACAGCCCTCTCTAAGTGGTTTACAGGCTCAGCCTCTTGCCCCCAACAATCTGGGTCCTTATTCTGTGTCCTCGGAAGGATGGAAGGCTGAGTCAACCTTGAGTCGGCCGGCATCGAACTCCAGGCTATGGATAGTTTGCTTGCAATATTGCATTTTAACCACTGTGCCACCAGAGGTCCTTGTATGATGCAGTGATGCCATACAATATTACTTCATCATATAAGCAGTGACATGACATAATATCAATAGCACTTAGACTTATATATCGCTTCATAGTGCTTTACAGCCCTCTCTAAGCGGTTTACAGTATCAACATATTGCCCCCAACAATCTGGGTCCTCATTTTACCAACCTCAGAAGGATGGAAGGCTGAGTCAACCTAAACAGTGATATGCAGACTTCAGGTGATCTGAGCTGAAGAAATGTTATTGCTGGAAACTTGGGAGATTAGCATCGGTTTCTCACTTATAAACAGGACATTCGGTTTATTGCTTTCATAATAACGTCTGAAGACATTATGTTTATTTTTGCATATGCCATACTCCAATAAGTACTCACTCCATATGACCTTGTCTGATCTCAACAAGCTAAACAGGATCAGAGGTGCTTAGTATAAATATGAGATACTACCAGGAAATCCCACATTTGTGGAAATCAAAACATGATCCTGGGATTATGGCAGTGTTAAATCACTTTCCAAGAGCTGCCAAGTAAAATGTGTGGTTACATCTATGTAGTCACCAGGTTTCAGATTCAAGGTCACTTGATATACATGGAACAAAAATACACATAAGCTGAGACATTTAAAATACCACTTATTATCACATATGGTGGACCTGCCCGGAATCACAAAAATATTGGACAAAAATTTGGAAATGGGTGCAAGAAATTACAGGAGAACAGATAAAATACAACCTGAAATCTTTCTGCTGGGAATCATCAAAGTGAAATATTCAAAGAAAATTAAGTACATATTAACACATCTGCTAACTACAGCTAGAATAGCATTTGCCCAATGCTGGAAACAAAATAATGCCCCCTCGGACGAATTAGTGATAAAAAAAACTTTGGATTATGCAGAGATAGACAAATTAACACTGAAATTAAAAGATAAAGAAGAGTCAGAATATTATGAAATTTGGAACAATTGGTACAAATGGCTGCAAAACTAATAAAATTAATTAAGCCAAAAAAAACAATATGTATGTATGTATGTATGTATGTATGTATGTATGTATATAGAGAGCCTAAATATATTAAGCCTAGACACTAATATATACCTACTTCCCTGGCTTCAGCTGATAAGGAGGAGGACCTGTGGCTTAATGGTTAAGACATCTGCCTAAGATGCAATACAGCACAGGTTCGAATCCCAATAAGGGTATGGCTAGCTGATGAGAGCTAAATAGCTTGAAATAGATCTATACTAGTCTCCCTTTATTTATCAGCACAAATACAACACAAATGTAACAAAGGCAACGGTAAAAATATTGGGTTTCTGTCGTGATGGTTTCTTGTGACGAGCCGATAGACAGATAATGGAAGCAGTTAGCTTCCTCCCATAATTGGGGCATACCAAGGGTTGTGACACTAAATATATCTATCTATCTATCTATCTATCTATCTATCTATCTATCTATCTATCTATCTATCTATCTATCATCCAACTATCTATCTATCTATCTATCTATCTATCTATCTATAACTGTGTATAAAGGTGTATAAATATAGAAGCAAAATATTATATACATGTATAGGTATGATGACATAACAATGTTGATGTAATGACTGTAAGGTGTTGTAGAAGGGAAAAAAATAAAAAAAATCTGCTAAAAAAATAAATAAAATACCACTAAATGTGTTTGCTTACCAGAGACATAACAGTTACAGTAGTCAACAATATACATAACAACAAACACAATAGAATTAGATAAATGGCAGAAACCATGGGATAGGAATGTAAAAATGGCAATGTCAACTGCATATAAGGAAAACTTGTACAAAATATTTATAGATGGCACTTTGCACCGGCAAGGCTGGCTAGAATGTATAAAGATAGATCAACCAAATGTTGGAAATGTAACCAAACACCAGGTTCATATTACCATGTGGTGGACATGTCCCAAAACTAAAAAATACTGGTTGAAAATACATATCTGGTTGGAAAAAAATGACGAAGAATATTGAACTGAGACCAGAGATGTTTTTGCTGGGCATCCTACCAGAAAAATACAATAAAAAGACTACATATTTGATTTTACACGCACTGACTGCAGCTAGGATTGTATTTGCACAACCGTGGAAAAGTGAGGAGATCCCATCAGACAAAAAAGTGATTCAGAAAATAATGGAATGCACATAAATGGGCAGATTAATGCTTACTATCGAGAAGAAACTGAATATTTTTGACATGGGATGTATTTTGTTAATGGCAAGAGAACAGAAACAGAAGTTAAGAAGGAAGAGATAGAAGAAGAAAAATATTACTCCAGAGAGAGGTTTATGAAGATATTACATTTTATTGTAATTATCTTGATATATAGTTATATTATCAATGTTATTGTAATGAATATAACAACAAATATGTGGACTATGAACTATCAAATTGTACCCAGTTCACACACTGTTTGACGAAGATGAAAAGTATTATAAATAAAATAAATAACAAATTAAAAATTGACATAATAATGATCCTGAGAAAGGTGGATACATTTAATTTGAAATGTCATACTAAATTTGAAATCTGTCCTGGAAGCATTTTGCTAGCTTTCATCAACTCATCTTTGAAACAGGACAGAAGTCTCTGATCTTTAGGAGAAAATTAATTTGAGCTGTCAGTAAAAAGAATAGAGAAGGAAGAATCTTGGCTGTCAAAAAAAGATGATTCTTTACCCTGATAGTAAAAATGTGATTCTCAGGAGCTACTTTTCACAGAATTTAGGGTTCCTGGCCAATCAAAGGATACGTCACAAGCCAGGCCAGTTGTAGGTGGTATCAACTTCATTGTAGTATGACAGTCTGCTATATCAAGAAATGATTTTTAATTGGTAACCAGAGACTTAAGTCGTTGATGCTATTGTTATTGTTCAGTAAAATAGAATAACAGAGTTGGAAGGGACTTTGGAGGTCTTCTAGTCCAACCCCCTGCTCACGCAGAAAACCTGCACCATTTCAGACAAATGGTTATCCAACATCTTCTTAAAGACTTCCAGTGTTGGAGCATTCACAACTTCTGGAGGCAAGCTGTTCCACTGGTTAATTGTTCTAACTCTTAGGAAATTTCTCCTTAGTTCTAGGTTGCTTCTCTCCTTGACTGGTTTCCATCAGCAGTGGCATTCAGCAGGTTCTGACCAGTTCTGGAGAACTGGTAGCAGAAATGTCGAGTAGTTCGAAGAACCGGTAAATATCACCTCTGATTGGCCCACCCCCATCTATTCCCTGCCTCCCGAGTCTCAACTGATCAGAAGGAAATGGGGATTTTACAGTAATCTTCCCCTGCCACACCCACCAAGCTACACCCACCAAGCCACGCCCACCAAGCCACGCCCACAGAACTGGTAGTAAAAGAAATTGAATCCCACCACTGTTTCCATCCTTTGTTTTTGTCCTGCCCTCAGGTGCCTTGGAGAATAGCTTGACTCCCTCTTCTTTGTGGCAGCCCCTGTGATATTGAAAGACTGCTATCATGTCTCCCTTAGTCCTTCTTTTAATTAAACTGGATATACCCAGTTTCTGCAACCGTTCTTCATATATTTTAGTCCCCAGTCCCCTAATCATCTTTGGTGCTCTTCTCTGCACTCTTTCTAGTCTTCACATCTTTCTACATCGTGGTGACCAAAACTGGATGCAGTAATTCCAAGTGTGGCCTTACCAAGGTCTTATAAAGTGGTATTAACCCTTCACGTGATCTTGATTTTATCCCTCTATTAATGGGATAGAATCAAGATCACGTGAAGTGTTAATACCACTTCAGTCATGTCTGATTCTTCATGACCCCATGGACCATAGTACACCAGGATCTCCCTTCTCTTCAACTGTCTCCCAAGGTTTGCCCAAACTCATGTTCATTGTGTTGATGACATTATCTAACTATCTCATCCTCTTTTGTCTCCTTCTCCTTTCACCTTCCCTTTTTCCCAACATCAGGGTCTTTTCCAAGGAATCCTCTCTTCTCATTTGGTGGTCAAAGTACTTGAGCTCAGCTTCAAGGTAAAGAAAAGGTTCCCATCGCACATAGGTGCTAGTTGTTCCAGACTCTAGGGAGCAGTGCTCATCTCCGTTTCAAAGCTGAAGAGCTAGCACTGTTTTCTAAGACTCTTAGTCATGTGGCCGGCATGACTAAACGCAGAAGGTGCATGGAATGCTGTTACCTTCCCACCAAAGGTGGTCCCTATTTTTCTACTTGCATTTTTACGTCCTTTTGAACTGCTAGGTTGACAGAAGCTGGGACAAATAATGGGAGCTCACTCTATTACGCGGCGCTAGGGATTCGAACCACCGAACTGCCGACCTTTCTGATCGACAAGCCCAGCATCTTAGCCACTGAGCCACCACATCCCTTTTATGAAATTACGAGGCCTTATTTTATTCAGAATGGAAGGGAGAGGAAAGAAGGATCATCTGAAAATTGTTTATTTGGAAAAGGGAAAAGCAAACCAGCACTCCCATTTGGGAATAGATGCAGCTGCACGGTGGATACAGGGAAGTAACTTTTTCCACAACTTTGCAACAAGAATACTCATCCAACAGATATTCTCTACCCTAATTAATTTTTCATACAAATTCTCCTGATGACGAGGAAGAATTTTGAGAGAACATGAACATGCATATTTAATTGTACTTATGTGGGAGGGAATAATTATATATTTTTTATGGCAGAGAAGTAAAAGAATGGCCATTTCTGTTACTTTTGTGGCAAAACTCTACCGCAGAGAGTTACCATATTTTTCGGAGTATAAGACGCACCAGAGTATAAGACGCATCAAGGTTTGAAGAGGCAAATAAAAAAAAAAGTTTTGCACTCTGCAAACCTTTCCAAAAAAACGGCCCGTTTTTCACAAAAATGGGCCCGTTTTCTCCCCCCCCAAAAAAAGGCATGAATAGCCTTTAGGGGGCTTACAGAGTGCTCCTGGGGATGTGAGTAAAATTGAGCAAAAACGGCCCATTTTTCACTAATTTCTGCTCTCCCCACCCCAGGAGCTCCCTGAAAGCTTCCTAGGGGCTCTGCCACAGCCATTTGGTGAAGGGGGTGGGGTTTGGGGAGGCAAAAAAAAAATGCTGTATTCAGTGTATAAGATGCACCCCGATTTTCAGCCTCTTTGTTTGAGGGAAGAAGGTGCATCTTATACTCCAAAAAATACGGTATCTGTATTGTCAAAAGTTGCAAGACAATCAAGGAGGATGTTTGTAGCTCAGGATTGAAATAAGAGGTTCCTTGGTGCTTATAAAGGGCTTTATAAGCGAACTTATAAAGCCCTTCATGGTATTGGACCTGGGTACTTGAAGAGACCGCCTGCTGCCATTACCTCCCAAAGACCCGTAGATCACACAGGGTCGGCCTCCTCCGGGTTCCGTCTACCAGCCAATGCCACCTGGCTACTACCCGGGGGAGGGCCTTCTCTGTGGCAGCTCCGGCCCTTTGGAATGAACTCCCCGCGGAGATTCGGACCCTCACCTCTCTCCAGGCCTTCCGGAAAGCCGTTAAAACTTGGCTGTGCCGGCAGGCCTGGGGTTGATGAGTTCCCCCCCCTCTCGACCTGTGTCGGCTGTATGATTCTTGTTTATTTTAATCAACGTGCATTGTGTTCTATGTTCCCCTTATCCCCCCTTTGAGCTGTTCGCCGCCCTAGAGCCAAGGTGGCGCAGTGGTTAAATGCAGCACTGCAGGCTACTGCTAGATCAGCAGGTCAGCGGTTTCAAATCTCACCGGCTCCGGGTTGACTCAGCCTTCCATCCTTCCGAGGTGGGTAAAATGAGGACCCAGATTGTTGGGGGCAATATGCTGACTCCCTGTAAACCGCTTAGAGAGGCCTGAAAGGCCTATGAAGCGGTATATAAGTCTAACTGCTATTGCTATTGCTATTCCATCCCGGAGAAGGGCAGCATAACATAAACTAAATCTAATCTAATCTAAATCTAATCTCTCTGAGCTTGCTTGTTTTCTTGCAGATGTTTCATTATCCAAACTACCCTACATCGTTACTGCAGTGATGATGTTACCATGTTGCAGGGATCATCATGCACTGATGAGTGTACCTAATTTGATAAGAAACATCTGCAAGAGAACAACCGAGCTCAGAGAGCACCAAGGATGCCTTTATTGGTAAGATAAATCAAACACACAAAAGGCTCATGGTAGCTACAGTCACAGGGTTATTAGGACACAGTAGCTCAGTAGGCAGTTGGCAGTTCAACGGTTTGAATCCCTAGTGCTGAGTAATAGAGTGAGCTCCTGTTATTTGTGCCAGCTTCTGCCAACCTAGCAGTTCGAAAGCACGTAAAAAATGCAAGTAGAAAAAATAGGGACCACGTTGGTGGGAAGGTAACAGCGTTCCATGCGCCTTTGGTGTTTAGTCATGCCAGCCACGTGACCACAGAGACATTTTCAGAGAGTGCTGGCTCTTCGGCTTAGAAAGGGAGATGAGCACTACCATCTAAAATCGGGAACAACATTTGGGGGGAACTTTATCTTTACCTTAATTACTGCAAGAAGATTGCAAGATGATTGTGAGCCTTGCCAGGTAGACCAGCCAAGAAACACAAAAAGATAAGCTACCGTATTTTTCAGACTATAAGGAGCACCTTTTCACTCAAAAAAGAGTGTGAAAATCTGGGTGCATCTTATACACTGAATAAAGCATTTTTTGTCTCCAGAAACCCTGCCCCCTTCACCAAAATGGCCATGCATAGCCTTTAGGAGGCTTCCAGAGTGCTCCTGGGGGCTGGCTAGGGCAGAAATGAGCGAAAAATTGGCATTTTTTTTGCTCAATTTTGCACCCCACAGCTCCCAGGAGCACTCTACGATTCTCCTAAAGGCTATTCAAGGCCATTTTTGAGAAAAAACGGGCCCATTTTTTGGAAAAAACGGGCCATTTTTGGGAGGTCTGCAGAGTGCAAAAACTTTTTTAAATTTGCCTCTTCAAAATCTTGGTGCATCTTATAGTCCGAAAAAATACGGTGATTCTACTTGATTGTAAAGCTACATTAACTGAATTTGCAAGTCTGAAAGTACAATTCTCCTGACATCTCCTGTACAGTCCAAGAAACTTGGGAGGGTCTCATCTAAGCTTTTGCCTCATCCACTATCCAGCTGTGGGCTAAGTTATTTATTTATTTATTTTATTTATTTATTTTTATTTATTAGACTTATATACCGCTTCATGGCTCTCTAAGTGGTTTACAATTTTTTTTTTAGCAAATTGAGTCAGCAACTTGCCCCCACAGTCCGGGTCCTCATTTCACCCACCTCGGAAGGATGGAAGGCTGAGTCGACCTTGAGCGGTGAGATTTGAACCGCTGAACTGCAGATCACAGTCAGCTAAAGTGGCCTGCAATACTACACCCCTAACCACTGCGCCACCTCGGCCTCTTATCTGACCATTCCCTTGGAAGCATCTCTTCACCCTGCCTCTCAAGGTCTTTCCCCCCATACCATTACATCTATCCAGCTTCAGTCCTCTTGCTATCTTGCTCTCTCTTTACTATCCTGAATGAATTCTTAACTTCAATTATACCACCAACTCGTCATTCCTAATTTAAACTTCCCCTGGTTTAGCAATAGTCATGCTAACAGTGACTGATACTGGGCAAAAAATATATTATGTCCTCTTAGGACCAGGCATTCAACCGAAAACTATGGACAAGTTATGGAAGTTATTGGAATATTAATTTTTTAA